>NC_056731.1:90673064-90728064 GCF_019279795.1 Protopterus annectens
CACATAATCAGGTGATGGCCTCTGCACCAATCAGTGTCCACCACTTGCTACCTGCATGCAGCATGCTGTGTAGTACCTCCAATTACTATTGTCATGGCAACCCACTACTATAAATTCCTACATCATGTGGCCATGGTCCCTTTACCTTTCCTTTATGGAGGACATCCTTCTTGTGTGTGGGCAGCAGTGTTACAGACAACAGGTAGCAATACCCCTTACAAGAGGACTTGCAGACTCCGGCCACCTACATATTTGCATAAGGTTCCAAACCTGCAGACAGTGTGACTAGTGTTGTTATATGCATTGTATAGCACCAGTGTTACGGGGTTTGTGTGTACATACTATTTTAGCATGGAATGCAGTCTGTCTGCATAGCTCTCAACTGTGGGCCTATCCACATGATGGCCAGAGGATTGCCTGTTATGTTTTGTCTGTCCACCGCACCGGTCTTGGGTCAGATGTATCACTGGCATTGTGTCTGTTGAGTGTTATCAGTACATGGCTACATCCATTTGTGTTTCTGACTTCATATTCTTGACTAAGGGTATGTTGCAGACTATCCTGTAACACCAGCAACTTTCTAAGAGTATAACAACAGTATTTCAAATATGGCCCTGTGTTCTGGCCTTGGTCCTCCACCTGTATAGGTTCATAAGTTCATAGGTAGGTACTAGACTATTAGCCCAAGGGCCTAAGTAAACCTAGCCAACAAAGTTCTCTGGCTTACGCTAACCCAAGAAAGTTAATTTCCTGTGCCCCTGTTGAGCATATGCCAGGCTTTGGCAATATGACATGCAGTAAGAGGTTGTTATGTAGTGGTTATGTCATGCTGCCATTCCTGCCATCATTCCAGTGCTGTTGTGGTCCCCACACATATTGTGGGTTAGTGTCCATATATATGTGGGCTACAGCTGCACAAAACATGTGTGCCCTTCTGCAGTCCAGAGGTCAGTGTATGTAACAGTCTTATATGCTTCTGTAAGTCAGTCTATGGGGGAGGGTTATGCACCATATACAACCTAGGCTGTTACAACATGTGAGGGACATCATTAGTAAGCCACCTTAAGGTATATGGCTGTACATTTTCATACATTTCACCTTGGAAGCACTGGTAGCCTAATGCTTACTGTCAAACAGACTGTTCTGTTTGTCAGTGTGATTGTGATGTTTTCAGTTAAGCATTGTTATGTAACAGATATAACCTCATTGTGGCAACCTAATTCTTTCCCCCAGGGGGTTGAGTACAGAGTGTAATTGGAGGCTGATGAACTATACATCTGCTTTATTTACTGTTGATTGATTGTTTTCCTCTGGCCCATTCTTTCTTTACTGTTGTACTACTTGAAGGCCTTAGCCTGGACAGCAACATATGTTATGCTTTCAGAGTACTCTATAAAATGATCTGCTTGAGAGTTGCATTACTCAGTATGTATTTCAAACACCTAACAGCTATATGACATGGCATATACAACTCTAACAGCACACAAATAAACATATCTTATATATGCAAACCTGTGTTTGGTGTCATATCCTTTGACTTCTCTGTGGTTATATGTTTCATGCAACAATTGTCTTTTGTATCAGTGAATCATACACTGTCCATTTGAAAAGGTGGCAACTGTAGGAATACTGGCTGTTAAATATGCTGTGCACCCTCTAAATATGTATCTTTCAATGTATATCTATGTGTGTATGTGTATTACATATATATATATATATATATATATATATATATATATATATATATATATGTGTGTGTGTGTGTGTGTGTGTGTATATATATATATATATATATATATATATATATATATATATATATATGTGTGTGTGTGTGTGTGTGTGTGTGTGTGTGTGTGTGTGTGTGTGTGTGTGTGCATATATCTTTAGAATGTTAATTGCTTCCACATTGTACATTCCCTATGGTAGCCAGACTGTATTGCATGATATGTTATTGATACCATCCTGACATCATACAGGTGGGATAGATTAGTGTTAACTTCTTGTGGCTATGTTGTGTAGGGATCTGGGTATGGGACTTGGAACAGTTGGTATTGTGTTGCAGGGCAGATCTGTTTGGCTGTGTGGGAGGGGTTGATATCAATACTTACAAGATGTACTAAGCTTGGGCCCTTTCACCCCCATTAATGGTGCCTTTGGTCATATGTGTATTTGCTATGTTCTCTTTTATATCTATAGATATATATCTGCATATACATACATACATATATATATATATATATATATATATATATATATATATATATATATATATATATATATATGTAGACATATATCTCTATAGATGTATGCATATGTATATATCTATATCTATATCTATACATATATATATATATATATATATATATATATATATATATGTATATATATATGCACACACACACACACACACACACACACACACACACACACACACACACACACACACACACACACACACACATCTACATGTATAAATACATTTCCTGTACTGTTGAATGGCTGTACTGGATGATATGTTTGTGAAAACATCAGGGTTATGTCCATCTGACATGGTGTAGTGGAAAGTCACTTTGGCTATGGTGGCCAGGGTTCTGAGTTTGAGCTTTGCAAAGGCTGTTTATTTTGTTGCTGGGCAGAACAAAGGCCATTGGATACACTGTGATTAAGGCACTTTTAAGCATTTGTAAGTGGGTTTTTACAAAGGTAAGTACTGCTAACTTCCGGTTACAGTTTTGTATACTCAGTTAGCTTCTAAATTATTTAACCTGTGTAGGCATTGCTTACCCCTTTGCAAACAGGCATAAACGCACTTACTGCTGCTTAAAAGTGCTTACTCCCGCTTACCCCTGTGCTAATTTCTTTAAAAGAAAAGAAAAAAAGTTGATAGGAAAGTGGTGAAAAAAGGGGAATGAAGAGGGAAAGACAGTAGGGAAAATAGCTTTGGATGTGCAGGACGGGTGTAGGGAAGGTCCATAGCTGCCCATTTCTTGTACAGCAACAACTGTGCATATACATTGATTTGGATGTAGATTTGGATACTCATACCCCCGAGAGTGGGGTGAGGATAACAGTAATATGTTGTGAAGCCAATTAGACCAGATTACATGAGGCCAGTGGACACGTGTACAAAATGGACATCTATGTATGAGGCGAGATTTTTTTTTTGGGAACAGATTGCCCTTTTTTTAAGGTGAGAGTGGGATGTTGGGCAGGGATAGTAGGTATATTTGGGGAGGTAGGTAAGGAAGGATAACAGACAAGACAGACAAGACAGCATACAGGGGTGGTATATGACACATGTGTGGGGGGGTAAACACCTTGAATGTGGAGGGGTGTTAGGAAGTCGGAAGCCCATGAGCCTCCTAGTGAAAACAGTGGGACTGAGGTCCCCACCCATGGGCAGCCACCACTGCACCTTCATGGCCCCGGAGGTGGCTGTGCTGGCGGCCAAGTAGGAGGGGCAGGCTGACCATCTAGTTGCACCACACAGCCCTCAAGCTGGTGTAGCAGATCTCCAAACTCCCTGCAAAGCTTGCTATGCACCAGACCCCGGACCTGACCACAGGTGACAGTATCCTGTCCGTGCCCACTCTCAGGGGGGGGTGAGCCCCCACCTCCTGAGGTGATTCCACCTGAAGGTGGTGCAAAACCAACGGATGAGGAAGTCCTGGGGTGGGTCCCAGGCATGCTGGTGCCTGGTGCCATGGCCAGATGAGGTGGGAGAGGTGGGTCCGCTGGGACAGGACTTCCCAAATGTGCTATGGTGATTCAATTTTAAAACATATGTTGGTTAGGAATAGTCAACACATTCCAGGATTAGGTATAACAGCATGCATAGATATTCCCATTAACCCTAAACACCAGATATGGAACAGTTGCATAGCAAACAGAACACATGCATATATGGAACCACAGTGGCCATTACAACAGCATGCAGGTACATTGATGGCAGCATGCCACCATTTTGGGAGTATTTCAACATGGTACATGCATAGAAACAAATTACAATATTTATCAAACAATAGGACATATGTCCCAACAGTAGATTTAATTGTGCACATACCGATTGAGTTGTGTATTTAGTTTATTGTCGCAGATATAGTGGGGGGGAGATGTCAATTAACAACTTAAATATCCCTGTAGTTCTCATTACTTTCCTAATCAGTACTGTGATCTCTACCTTACAGGTATTATTACACTACACTATGGCCTTAGTTTGGACAGTGGTATGGATGTAGACAACTATATACATGAACTGTGTTTTAACTGCAGTATACACCTCTTACCTGATATACCTATGGAGGCATTGTTTGTTAACACTACCTGACTGTTTCTACGCATACTCCCAGATTCCAGGTTGATGTTATGCACATACCTCTCCATCTCTTATTGCACACACTCTGGGCATGCCCTGACAACATGCAAGTGAAACTGGGGCATATTTTGACTATTGCCCTCATAAACCATTGGTGAGTTGAACAACGGCAGGTTTGTTTTCATGAACATTTTCCAAATATTTACAGGCCTGACAGTAAGTTATATGACATTTAATGCGGCCTAAATGTCAGAGATTAGCATGCCAATATGCCAGAGGGACAGGGTAACAGCCAGCAGATATAGGCCAATTCTCTGGACATTCCAGACAGATCTGTACAGTCGAGGGGTATGATTCTGTATACAGCTTACTACCACTCCAAGGATTCGAACCATGGCTGTGTGTGCTAAAATAAAACAGTGTACATCACAGCTGGGTGTGATATATAGATATTACTGTGTATCTTTTCTGTGAATTCTGTCTGTAAGTCTCCCATAGTTTTACAATCTGAACTTGTAATTACAACACTCTTATACAGAGTTTCCTAGACAGTTTTATTATGTAGCACTGTGTGGATGACAGTGATGAGTAATACCTTATTGGTCAGAGATTCTGCAACACTAACACTGCCATACAATACCAGACTAAACAGTACCACTCCAAGATTTCAATCTTTTATTTCTAGGAACAGTTTCTGTATCTGACAGACCTGTGGGGGGAATGTTTGTTAAAACTACCTGAATGTTGTCGCACATATTACCAGTCCACATTATTATTATGCAAATACGTCTCACTCTGTTACTGCACACACTGTGGTCATAGCTTCACAACATGTGGGTGGAGTTAGGACATATTTTGCTTATTACTCTCAGAACTCTTTGGTGAGTTGCTAGAATGACAAGTTTGTTCTTATGGATATATTACTGATAGTTATGATGTCTGACAATCAGTTGTATGTCATTACTTGCTGCCTAAACTTCTGGGATCATAAAACTGATTTGCCAGGGGGACAGGCAGGGGACTTAACATGAATTATCTGGACTTTCTGACAATATCTTTACAATTGTGGGGTATGATTCTGCATAGAATTTACTACCACTCCCAGGATTTGAACCATGGCTGTGTGTGCTGAAAATACAACACTTTACATCTCAGTTGATTGCGTTATTTGGATTAGGTTGTCTATCTTTTCACTGTTTTCTGTCTAAGTCTCTCTCAGTTGTACAATATGACCTGTTGTGATTCCAATAGTCATATACAGACATCCCTACATATTTTATTTATGTAGCACAGTGTGGGTAACAGTGCTTAATACAACAGTACTATTAAGAGAGTAAACACAAGCAGTCCAGCAGTTAGACCTTTATTGACAGGCTGTCAAACTTTTATTTACATACAACCTATATGAGACTCTTCCTGCCATATTTCCTGGTTTATTCAGTACATGCCATACAAAATACAGGTTTTATACTGGCAATTAACTTTCTACTACTTTTAGATTTATTTCTTATGACAGTACATGCAAGATTATTACTAACTTGCCTCGCAATGCAACCTCTAAATGTCTACAGGCCTGGGGTTCCCAGTTCACAGCCGGCTCATCTGCCACTGTCAAAGACATAAGAGAAATATTTAGCCATACCTATCCATAATATACATGAGCTGGCAATTATTAAACAGGTAGTAGACTGATACTTACACACAGCTGGGACTTCACCTGTCAGCCTAGCCTCCTGGATCCACTGATCCAAGACCTCCCTCTTTCTCCGTTTCAGGTCAGCATATTGATGCCTGACCTGATCACCAGTTTGGGGGATGCCAGTGGCACTGGTGAGGTCATGGGCAAGATGGTCCCAGGCTTCCGCTTTATATTGGGAACCTTGGTACTGGCCCTGCAGCAGTCTCTAGTCATGGTCTTTAACAAGGAGTCCTGCCATGACTTTGGGCTCCTGGATGTCTCAGCGCTGTGGCTGGAAGCGCAATCATTCACACACACCAGTCATAGTGCCTACAGGAGGAAGCTGCAACCAGTTATGAGATGTATTCCCACCTGTGTGGTTTAAATAGGTCCAATTTCCACTCACTTTGCTGTGATTGGATGGTTTTGAAAATGCTAAGCTATGGGCAAACCTGCTTACCTAAGGTTGGCATTGTTTAAAGAGGTATACCAATGGGCAAACTGATTTAGCTCACCTACACATTGCTTACACCTAGTAAGCAGTGGTGTGCAATGCTTAGCATTACTTAATTTTTAATTTGCACACTATTTACTGTTTGGCATTGATTTATCATTCATTACATGTTATATATGTGTTTGGTATCCATGTTTCATGTGTACATTCACTGTATGGGGTCCTTGTGTTTATTGGGGAATTTCAACACTTTATTACAGTGGCACATCACATCTGGACTTAATGCAGTACTCCAGTTAACATATTTATGTTATGTAGTAGGTTATACAACATAAAACTGTATATAGATTCCATTCACATGTTCATTTTGATTTTCCTATAGTGAGGATCTGTTTGGTGATACCTCAGTTTTAAGTACTGCTATGATGGCTTACTGGTTAACAATTGTGACTATAGTGTACAGAGGCCTGGGTTCCAGACCTGCAAGGGCTGTTTATTTTGTTGCTGAGCAGAACAGCGGCTGTTGGATACAGAGTGAGTAAGGCACTTCTAAGCAATTGTAAGCAGGTTTGCTCGGGTAGCAATGCTAACTTCCGGTTAAATACGCTTACAGGGAGTTAGTTTCAATATTGCTTAACCTGTGTGCGCACTGTTTACCCCCACACAAACAGGCTTAAACCCACTTACTACTGCTTACAAGTGCTTACTCCCATTTACCCCTGCATTAATTTAGACAGAAATGTAACATGGCTATTGGGAAGATGGTGGATTTGGGCACTCTATGGATTTATCATTCATTACCCGTTATACCTTCGATTTGTATCCCTGATTCACGTGTTCATATACTACATGGGGCACTTGTGTTTATCTGTGGATTTTACAACATTATTACAATGACATCTCACATCTGCATTTAATGCAGTACTCTGCTTTGCAACTATATGTTATTTAGCAGGTTATACAACAAAAACAATTGTTCATAAAGTGATTTGACTTGGAAAATGGAATTTACGACAGTGAGAATCAAACCAGGAATGACTGTTCATAAGGTGAACAATCTAACCACTACACTATTGCAGTACTGCTGCATTTGCATGTATCTTGATATTTATCTTCTTGTGCCATTTAAGCTACAGTATGCGTAGCTAAGAAAGGGGCAAACCCGCGCACCTACGTTAAATTTAAACTGTTTGATAAAAAACATTTTCTACTGCTGTTTTTTCTCTTGGAAGGCACAGGTTTCACTTATTGCTGTGGATTCCTGCATACATCTGCACATTTGGCAGACATCCTAGCAACCCCCCCATACCTCTCATCCTCTTAATGCACATTATCTGGACAAAGCTTGACAACATGAGGTCCAACTATGGACATATTTTAATTATTGCTCTTTTGAACTTGGGACAGTTGCTAGAGTAACAGGATTGGTTTTAATATCGGTTTTCTGATGGTTTTGGTGTATGACAGTCATATGTTCACCATTATTACATGGCTTCATTCCTGACATCATCTCGTGGGGTACAGGCTGACTGCATGGGCAACAAATGTGTGGACATTATGCTATGATTTCTACAGTTGGGAGATATGCAACCTCCTATGAGCATTCTCACTCATTGTTATTGACAAACAGCACTGTCTGAGGGCAGGGGCATGTGTATTGTGAGTCCTCTGCTCTCAGACACACGCCCTGCACTCATCCACTCTCCATGTGCATTTAGGAGCACAAGCAGCACGCCTTCATTACTATGCATGGCTCCTAAATGGTCACTTCCGTGCAGGAATAAGCTATTCCTGCATGGAACCTTACTGAATCCAGGGGATAGTCTATGCAACAAATAGACAGAATATTTATACAGTAGAAAAGAAAAAGAATTTATATACTCAAAATTAAGTTGTTGATTCATTGTCCTTAACTTTGGGCATCTAATGACATCAGTAATTTTTGTCATTGAGTCGTGGGGACTTGTCATTCCTTTCTCTTTCCTTCAGGTAGCTTGTTTGATGAAAGCCTTCCTTGACAGATTTAAAGGGAGGTAGCCAGATGCTTATTTAGGTCATTAAACATCTGAAGAAGTCCACAGGGATGAAAACACAGGGATTTTAATGCGTTTATCCATATGTCCATTGTTCGTCATTCTGTTTGTGGTCTTAACCTTCATATTGGAATAAACTGGATTTCCGGATTTGCAACCTGGTGGTCTTTGTGGTACCTTTTCTTGGTTAATAGTTCATTTTGGTACTACATTCCCTCTATTTAACTGTTTATTAGTCCTTCAGATGAAGACATCAGTTCACAGACATGGGGAAGCAGGTGTGTGGTATAGCAAGCTGCTGATCATCAGTACCCTTAATTGAACTAGTGTACAAGACCAGTGTAGCCCCAGTATTAATGCAGGCCATATGCCTTTGCCTCCTCAATCAGGGGAAGGATTAAGCATATCAATAAAGGTGTCTTCATTGCTGATATCCAAAGAAGATACAATCTCCCATCATAGCAAACCAACCACTGTAACCAGCACAGGTAACCAAGAACTAAGGGTAATGCTACTCAACGCCAGAAGTCTCAACCTCAAAATGCACACACTCAGGGCTCTCCTCAGCATGGAGAAAATCGATGTTTGTGCAGTGACGGAAACCTGGTTCAAGGCTCAAGAGAGCACCCCAGCACTGCCAGGTTACAATTCATATCATACCTTCTGGCCTCAGTTACCGGATCGCAGTACAAAGGGTGGAGGTGTATCCATATTCATCAAGGATACCCATATCTCCAGGTTAGTAGCACAGCATGATGCCCCAGAGATCATCCATGCGCAACTATCAGCAGGCAAAACCACATTTCAAGTCATAGCCGGTTATAGATCGCCCACCATGTCCCAAGATGCTCACTCTGCATTCCTTGAGACATTGGAAAATATAAAGGTCCTACCCAGCACCATAATCTTGGGTGATTTCAACTACCCTGGTATAGACTGGGTAAACTACCAATGTTCCAACTCCTATGCTCAGCGATTCATAGAATTTATAAATTCAAATGCCCTTGAACAACTAGTATGTTCACCCACTAGAGGGGACAACATATTGGATTTAATCATCACAAATATGGGCGCCCATTGTACCACACCCGTTATCACCCCCTCCTTGGTCAGATCCGGCCACAAACTGATAACCCTGGACATCATCACCCCTCCACCTCCCCCAGTCAAAAAAACAGTCAAAAACCTTTCCAAAGCAAACTTCAAACTACTTGCATCCGAAGTGGAAAGCTTCACTATTCCCTTGCAGAAGGATAATGATATCCAGGATATGGAATCCTACACCAAGGCACTCTATATGCATCTTCAGGATTGCATGGACCATGCTATCCCAAATAAAACCAAGACTCCTTCCTCAAGCAAGAAGAAACCAGTCTGGTGGACCCCAGCCATAAGCAAACTTTACAATAAAAGGAGGAGACTTATACAAAAAAAAGGCCAAATCTCAAGTTGAAAAATCATCTCTGATCAGCATGAGTAAGAAATTGAGGGCCCTCATAAAGTCAACTAAAGCTAATTTTGAAAAGAAAGTTGCCAAGGATGCCAAGGATAACCATAAGGCCTTCTATGGCTACGTCAAAAACCTAAATGGCAACGCTCAGGTCTGTTCTGAACTAGTACAAAATGGAACAAAATACACTGACCCTTCTGACATTGCCAACATCTTGGCTGACAGGTTCAGTGCAAACCCCCCCCCAACCACCTACAGGGCCTATTACCATTCCTGGGGATTGTGTAAGTCCAATTATTACTGATACGTTGGTTAACAAGGCTCTATATAAAGCTAAAAACACTGCCTCCATGGGACCAGATGGTGCCCCAGGCTGTGTCATACATGAGCTCCAAAAGGAATTAACCCCACATCTTAATACCCTGTTCAGTCTCAGCCTCTCAACAGGATATGTGCCAATAGAATGGCGCACGGCAATGATGGTCCCGCTACACAAGATGGGGCCACAACTGACCCTGGGAACTACCGACCAATAAGCCTGACCAGTCTGATCTGTAAGGCTATGGAGCAAATCATTATGGAACTCATAATTGGAGAGATTGGGAACCTCCAGTTGCTGGACCCCACACAGTTCGGCTTTGTCAAGGGCAAATCATGCCTCCTGAACCTGGTGGATTTCTTTGAGACAGTTACTCAGGCTATAGATAACGGAAAGGAGGTACACACGGCTTACCTTGACCTTGCTAAAGCATTTGACACCATTCCCCATTCAGGTATTATTGATAAGCTCACCAGCCTGGGCATAAACCCTTACGTCACAAGATGGATCGCAAACTGGCTCTCAGACAGATCCCATAAAGTAAGAGTAGCGGTATCTATGTCCGAATCCAGACCAGTAACGAGTGGTTTGCCTCAGGGCTCTGTCCTGGGGCCCCTACTGTTTGGCATATAATTCTCAGAAGTACAGGCAAGCACAGAAGGGCTGTGTCTGACTAAGTTTGGGGACAACTGCAAACTGGGTGCTATAATAGAGTCTCTGGCCGACATGGAGATCCTCCAGAAGGGCCTAAATGAGGCTGATGCATGGTGTCAAAGCCATGGTCTCAAGCTAAATGCAAAAAAATGCGTAGTAATCCCCCTTGGAAAAAACTGAGTACCTGCAAACTACAACATAGGAGGTAATCCCCTGAAATCTGAAGAAGAAATAAGGAATCTAGGGACCCAAGTAGATAGTCAGCTTTCCTCTGATAACCATGTTGCCAAAGTGGTTAGAAAATCCTTCGATGTGACCCATCTGATCACGAAAGAGTTCGTATCAAGATCTAAGGATGTAATGGTGCCCCTCTACTCTTTCCTCATCAGACCCATTATTAAGTACAGTGCACCAATTGGAATGTACCTGGCTAGACATCTCCAGCAGCTGGAGAGACCACAGAGGTACATAACCAAGAGGATTACTGGCCTCAAACAGTTGCCCTATGCAGCATGATTGAAAACGCTAAGACTGTTCTCTGTTGCATACCACTTTCTCAGAGGTGATCTCTGTCTAACATACAGAGCCATGTCCAACCCAGAATTTATTGAACATGCTCCATCTTAGCAAAACCAACTCAGCTGGAGATACACGCTCTAGGGATATAAACCTTAACACAACAATGAATAGAACATGCTGGAGGGATATATTCCCTTTGCAGAGACTTCCCTTACTATGGAACAGGGTCCCGATCTACATAAGACAAAGCCCCTCACTACCTCTCTTGAAGAGGAACCTTGATGAGTGGATGGGTAACAGAAAATTCACACCGGGGATCACACCAACAGCACTACTAGATAGGGGCCAAGGGTACTAGCTGCTAGTACAAGGGTCTGGGGAACTACTAAAGGGGCGGTGAATACTGCACAACGTGACTGGGCTAATATATGACTTCGGGCAGATAGCCCAGTACCAACCTATGAACCTGTGAACCTATATCTGCCTAAGTGATGATCCCTGTGTGGATCCCAATCACTTGGAAACAAATGATTGGAAGTCTGAGTGGAGGAGGCCCAGTGGTTGACAAGCATGGGAAAAATTAAAGTATGAATGTAAATGTTTTATTATGCAGAATCCTGAATTGATGTGTATATTATTACTGTAAAGAAGTTTGAATTACCATGCAAAACAATGACTGCATGAAAGACATGTACAGTTTTTATTTATGATTAATTGTATAACTCAAAAAACAACTGCAAAGGTAGGTATGAGCTTCTTGCTGACTATCAAAATACATAACTAATAAATAAATTCATAACCACACACATGCACTCACACAAAAACACATATAGTCTCATAGATTCATAGATGTGTACTAGGCTAATGGCCCTAAAGCCTTTATAAGCCTAGCCCATAAAAGTGCCCTGGCATCGTGCCGCCTGACATTAGTTCCCACTGCCTCTAACAAGCAGAGCCACTGGAGTGATCCCCGGGGTGAACTTTCCATTTCCCATCCACTCATCAAGATTTCTCTTGAAGAGGGCCAGTGAGGTGCTCTGCTTGACATGTATGGGAAGTCTATTCCAGAGCATGGACAGTCTCTGGGTTATGAACCTGTCCCTCCAGCTTGTTTTTTTAATGGTGGTAATGAGGTTGCAGTCTTGAGAGCATGTGGTGTGGGGGGAACAGAGCTCATGATTCCCTAAATAAATTAACTGTCACATAGCACCTCTCCTGAAATAATTTGCCCAGAACTGTATCATTATAAGATGCACTGGCAACTTGTAAGCACTTTTAATACTTTTCTTGGACATACTTATCTATTAATTTTTGTCAGTGCTTCAATTAGCTTTCTGCAAGTAATATAACACAGAAATAATTGTATAATATAATGCTAGAAATATCATAATATATCAGTTTTAGACATCTGCAAGAATATACCTCATGTACATTAGTAATATCAAGAGAGAGCATTTTTAAATATATGTGTCTCTGCTGGGGTGGGAATTAGGTGGAATGAAAATGGGAAATGAAAATTTCAACAACAAATCAAAAAATGATACAGAAATTACTACTTTCACTTTTCTTGTTATTTTCCTGTAGCCCTTTTCCCATTTCAGTAGCATTTATTAATATTGAAGACCGTCTATTAAATTCACCTTTCATGTGAGTACTACAGTGTTTAGTCTTGGAAAAAAAAAATGTTTCATGTAATACTCAACTTTCATAAACAATTACTGAGATGCATTCACTGATTTAATTAAGGTGGATCATTAAATCATTTCAAATTCTTATATTTTGTAAACAAGAATATTAATTTTATTACAATATTAGTACATTCATAAACAATCAAGAACATTAAAAAAGTCAAAGGAACTAGTTCTTTAGCATACAGGGATAGTGTCATTAAAATACCCATGATTCCCTAGTGATTTGAAAAGTACTGCAGTTGGGTGAGGGAGAAGTAGGGATGATGAGATAACTGCCTATGCATCGGTCTCTGGACGGAGTGTTGGGCCATGTTTACAGGGTGCATTGTCTGCCTCCAATTCCCAGTGGAAACCAGAGATGGAATATAGGCACTTACCTAAAGATCATCATATTCTTCTGATGGGTTATTTAATGGTCCGTTGCATGGGCATTACTTGTTTAATTTTAGAGAAGTGCAGAGGAAATTATTTGCTGAAGAAAACCAAGTGATAACTACTGACATGACACTGTCCTCACAGCTACCTCTCAGGCTATTATGTGAAACAAATGGGTAAAAAATGGTGTGGAAAACTGATCTGATGGTTGGTAGGCAGACTACAAACAAAATTCTCACAAGGAAAGTGCAGAATAAATAAGATGACAGTATATTTTTCTGTATAACATTTTTCTTCACATCTGCTCTATAAAATGAATTGCATTTATACAGAACAAATAATGCCACCTGTTCACAGCACTGAAGCATTTGTGCCAAAGAAGAGAAAATATTAAAAAGAACTTGTTATACAGGTACAGCATTTCTGATATTCAAGATAATTTTTTTTCACAGTTTCTTATTTTCTGAATAAATTAAAAATTAGATTATATTGTATTTACCTATAGTTATCAGAGAATACTTTATATATGTTGTTTTTTTTTCATGAAACTAGATCTACTCATTTTAATTTGCCCTGGTACTACAATTAAGAAATTATGACATGGGACTAAGTGCAACTCTTACAGAACAACAATTGAGGGTCAAAATCATTTTCAGAACATCACAATTGGAATAATAATATAACGCTTGCACAAAACTAAAACTGTGACATGACACTTGATTGCCGCACTACATGCCTGAATGTCGTTCCAGCTCCAGAACAGAATGCAGAACACAGATGTATATTTCCCAGTACTTGTCACAGTACTATTTTGCAACAGATCTTTCTTAGCTTATCTGAAGTGAGACCGTTACTTAAATGGATTGATATAGTTAGCGAAAGTGTAACATCTGGCCTGAAAGCAGGAAAAGGATAAATTTACAAAATGTTCTAACATCACTCTCTGATATGGAGTGCCATGATTATGCACTAAATTCAGAAAAATACAGGAAATATGCAACATCGATTAGTAACTTTTTGATGTAACAAAGGTGATTAACAAAGTTCTGTTAAGCACCTTTCAGCACTGTTAAGCTGCAGTCTCATGCTAGAGTATAATTAGCAACCAACACAAAAGATTACTCCGTGCATTCGACAGTTTGAAATGTTTTCTCATAGTAAAGCTAGAGTCTTAGAGATAAGCTTCCAGCAGCATTTAAAACAGTTTGTTCATCAATGGGACACAACTTCTGTCCACTGCCTGTAGAGCAGCATTAAGAACTTTTCTAACATTCAGTGCTATAAAACATTCTGTGCTCCCATACTTTTTCTGTGACCAGTAATATACTGAAACGACTTAAGATCTGTTTGCTACAAAAAAGTTACTATTAGGTCAATCCAGCCTTAACTTATTTGGCATAGGTACTTTGCATTGATGTCAAGATGCACCGCTCATATCAAACATATAATAGCATGAAGATGATCAGAGACCAGATCGTAATCTTATATATTCTGATGATGTAGTTTGATCTATGAAGCTGAACACACATACACACACACACACACACACACACACACACACAGACACACACACACACACACACACACACACACACACACACACACACACACACACACACACACACACACACACACACACACACACACACATACAGTGTGAGAAAGACAGTGATATGAATAAAAATATATAGATACATATGGGTTACATTCACACACACACACACACACACACACACACACACACACACACGCACACACACACACACACACACACACACACACATACAGTGTGAGAAAGACAGTGATATGAATAAAAATATATAGATACATATGGGTTACATTCCTTCTGTTTAATGTTTATTTCATTGACAGAACAAAGTGTGTTCATTATTTATTGAATACAGATATGGTTGAAAGTGTGTATGGTAAAGTGAATGACTTGTTGAGATCTGGAAATACTAAGAACAGGAAAATTAATTTCAGAAGGTGAGTGTGGGTTTGGGACTGGGAGCATATGTGCGAGCATTAGCAGGTTATGGTTAGAGTAAGGGTTAGGTGAAGGGATTTATGTAGTGCTGTGCTTGTATATTTATGTTTTTAGTTGGACTTCAGTACTGAAGCTTTTGGCTATTTTGAGATATTCATCTTTTGTGGGTAGAGATATGTGCGAGTGTTAATGACTTAAAGGTTAGGTGCAGGGATAGAAGTATTACTGTGCATGGTTGTTTGTTACTGAGGATGTGCCTGAATGCCATGTGTAGTACTAGTGTTACAGAAAGCATTTTTCTAAGGTAAGGTGTATAGTTGGAGTATGAGAACATGTTAGGGTTAGGATTAACATGCATTAGCGAGGTGGAGTGGAGGGCGAAAAAGAAAAAAGTGGAAACATAGAGCCACTTTGATTTTTGTAGTACAACTAGTAACATGGTTTTGCCTGTGAAAACTATACATTTTAAAAAGGCTAAAAAACATGTTACTAATGATATTATGACTATGGAATGTGATAGATTTTTGGCTACATTAATGTAGACTTCATATATCACTGTGATACTTTTAAGTTAGTAAGACGCTGTGTGGTTCGATTTTCAGCTAGAGCGTCTTCTGCGTGGAGACATGCATGAATGGGCGTATCTTCGTTGAAGGTTGTGCATCAGGGCTGGTAACTCAGCATGTAAAAATCAACTACCAATAATTAGCGGACCGGAGTTCCGCTGTGGTGACCCCTAACCGGGAAAAGCCGAAAGACACAACAACTTCAAAGTTAGTTAAGTAGAATGTCTTAATCTACGACAGTCAGTGGCAATTGCTAGATGATTTAGGCAGTATGGTCATGCTGATAAAGAGGCAGTATGTATTGTGGAAGTTTTGAATAGCACAGCAGAATTATTCTAAAACCATGGTTTTATTCAGGTTAACTCAAAATAGGGGTGACTTTACCAGAATAAGAATAAACTGCAAAGACAGATGGCAACTAACACAAGAACTCAACAAAACAGCTTGTATCATAAAAAGAACAGTTCAGTTTCTTAGCCTTTCCTGCAGCACAGCTTCCTGGATAAGTACTCATAAATACATCCTTTGTGTTTAAGCCACATTTATGCATAGCTGCACATCTCACTACGGGGTTTAGCACTGCCGTGTTTAGACACAAATGATTAGAATCACAATTTTCCCTTGATATCGGTTAGAGAACCCTCCTTAGCTCCACTGCCTCACTGTGTGCATTCTGAGGTTTTGACTCACTCTTCCATACTTAGCCCTCCACAGAATAGAAGCCTTTGTTAGTCTGACAAGCAAATCCTGGTCTATCTAGCCCATCCCCAATAGTTACAACAATATATACCTGCCATATTGGATGGACAGTTTCTCACCATTTCTCCAGCCAACCTGATTGACATGGGCATCTTGAGGCAATGTATTAATTGCCTCATGTATACACTGAAAACCACTTGCTCCTAAAGCAAACAAACACAGCATGCGGGAGATGTAACTATAAAGTAAAATTAGAATCAGTCCTCTCTGATAACAATATAAAAGGCATACAACAGGTTGTCAGCACACACAACTCCCCTCTCACACAAGATAAGGTCAAGACACATAAGCCCACAAAAGCGGATGTACTCACTAAGAGCCTCCCAAAAGACCAGAGACCTTCCAAGTACAAACAACATACACATACTGATGAACAAACAGAATCCACCACTACACATAACGACACACATAGCAGTATGTCAACAATTAAGCCCCTAAGGCAAAACACCTCAAAACCTAATGTTCTGGTCACAGGAGACTCAGTAGTGAGACACACAGATTACCCCCCTCACCAAGCTAAACATGGAGAAGGTCACAGTCAGCTGCCTGTCAGGTACCAGGATCTATCAAATCATGCATGCACTCAGGTCACTCAGCAGAAAATACTATTATGATTCTGACATAGTACATGTTGGTGTGAATGACATGAGACATATCTCTCTGGACTACATGAAGAGAGAAATGATCAAACTCTCAGATTATGTGTCCCAGACAGGTAAGCCAATAACCCTAAGCAGCATTCTGATTTCACTTAGGATGATGCCACAATACAGATAAAAATTAGTGATTTTAATAATTGGCTTAGCTTCTTCTGTCACTCCACGGGGCCCAGTATTTGTCAACCTGGGAAGACATGGTCGACAGTCCACGCTGCTTTGCCAGAGATGGCCTTCACCTGTCTCTTCAAGGCTTTTGGATACTGGCAAATATACTTGCCTCCCTCATAGTGCCTTTTTTAAGCAATGTCCAAACAACAAAACTTCTGATATAAAGAAATCCACTAAAGGTAAACTCAAGGTCATGCTGCTTAATGCTAGGAGCTTAAACTGCATTCCCTGGAAGAAGTCCACACCTTGGAAGATGCTGGTGTTTGTACAGTCACTGAGACTTGGTTCAAGGCTGCTGAAAGCACCCCAGCCATACAAAGCCACAATGCTTTTCACACCTTCAGACTCCAGTGTGAAAGAACTAGAGGTGCAGATGTATCCATCTTCATTAAATCCAAATATGCCACAAGATTGGTGAAACAGTACAACTCACTTGAGCTACTCCATATCCAATTAATTATAGGTAAAATAACTCTCCACATCATTTCTAGCTACAGGTCCCCTACCATGAACCAGGAGAAGCACACCACCTACCTGTACTTCCTGGAGTTGCTTAGTATGCAGCCAAACACCTTGATCATGGGAGATTTCAACTATCCTTCTATTGACTGGGCGATTTACATGAGCACAAACATTATCACTACGAGGTTTCTAGACTTTGTTAATTCAAATGCCCTGGAACAGTTGGTAAGCATCCCCCATAAGTGGCTCAAATGTCCTGGACCTAGTGCTCACTAACATGGGGGATCACTGCACTATCCCTGTGTGTTGTCCTCCCTGGTAAGTTTAGACCATAAATCTGTCTTATTTGAAGTAAAGGTCAAACCTGATACCCCTGCAGGATTAAAAAAAAACTGAAAAATTTCTCCAAAGTGAACTATTGCCTGTTAAGCAATGGCGTAAAAAGTTTCAAAGCCCGTGCCTGCATAAGCAACAATGACTCCTACTCAGAGGAACACACAAATGGCCTATATAGTCACTTAAACAAATGCATTGACTTAGCTGTACCCAACAGGAACAAAACCAGGTCTTCCTAATAAAACAAGCCACCATGATGGACTGTAAGCATAAATAGGCTATACAATGAAAGAAAGAAACTCAAATCTATGAACAGGAGGGAACTTACTCAACTGAGGAAGAATGCCCTCCACAGCTTGAACAAGCAAATCAGATATCTTATTAAGTCCTCTAAGGCTAGCTTCAAGTCTAAATTAGCATCCCTAGCTAAAGACAATTGTAAGTCATTCTTTGGCTACATCCAATACCTAAAAGGGAATGCTCAGCTGTGCAATGAACATATAGTGGACAGTGCCACTCACACTGAACCTGAGGAAATTGCCAACCTGCTAGCCAACAGATTTGGCAATAACTTCACCACCCCCGCTGTGTCCACCAGACATACCTCAATGCATTCCTGACACCAGTCCTCTACTGAGTATCTCCAAAGAACAGGTCATACAAGCACTCTCCAAGGACAAAAGCATGGCCTCTGTGGGACCAGATAACATTCCAGGCTGCTTATTAAACAATGTAAAACAAGACCTAGTAGAAAAACTCAGCACTATCTTTACCCATAGCTTTAGAACTGGCTTTGTCCCAGAAGAGTAGAGAACAGCAGCAGTAATCCCCTTGCATAAAGGGGGGCCATCAACTGACCCTGGGAGCTATCGACCCCTAAGCCTAACCAGCCTTATCTGCAAGGCCATGGAAAGAATCATCATGGACCTTATCCACAAGGATATAGGTGACCTTGAAACCTTTGACCTGACCCAGTTTGGTTTCGTCAAGGTTATATCTTGCTTAATAAACCTAGTGAACATCTTGCAGAATGTCACAAAGCCCTGGATAAGGACAAAACAGTACATACCACATATCATGATTTAGACAAGGCCTTTGACACAATTCCCCATTGAGGTATCATAGAGAAACTTTCCCAACTGGAGATTAACTCATACATTACTAGATGGGTAGCAAACTGGCTCACCAACAAATGCACACAGTCAAAGATGGGGAGTCCAACTTCAAGCGCAACTTTGAAAGCTGGATAGGTGACCATAAATCCACCCCGGGGGTGGTATCCATGTCCCTCATGGACAAGGACAGTCAGTGCTGATCACAGAATTGTTCTGCTAAAAATGGCCATGATAATTTCCACATAATTTTCATCTTTTTCAGGACTCCAGACAATCAGTTCTTAGCTGAGAATTTTGCTTTGGTCTTGCCTGTACTGAAATAGCCCTAAACACATGCCTGGGGATATGGTTAATTGTCTAAATGGTTTAGTTACTAGTAACTGTCATGCCAATTTCACTCTCTCTCTCTCTCTCTCTCTGGTTTTCCTGGTTGTCTGCATGTCAACATACAGGTAGGCTGATGGCAGTTCAGCAGATGGCATTGTGTAGTGTCTTACTATTCAGTTTGGTCCATTTGAAATTCAAATGACTTACTTTGACTGGACAGACTCTGATCTTTTTTATTTGCTACATCCAGAAAGGTAGAAAAGTTTGACTCCAACTCCACTAAGTCCATTAATCCCATTCCTCTCTAAAGAAGGGTAGCTCACACTAATGTTCTACAGTTTTCTCTTGTTAAATAAAATCAAGAATTCAATACACAGGAGGTTCAGGTTCAAAAGTTTACTAGTGTACACCAGGAGGCAAAAAACGTACAAGTACAGAATTTTGTCTAACATGAAACAGGAAGTACACAGATTTTATAGTCTTTACATTCAAGTTGTGCCCACCTTACTGATGTGGTATATCACAGGGCATCTACATCACTTTAGTTTACAGTCCTCTATTCATAAAAACTGCTGATGCTGTATATTTTAAAAAAGTTTTCCTCTGGTAACAATACGGCCTTGCTATCCACCTGGTCAGACATAATGTCTTTCTGTAAAGTTACTTCTTCAAGGTTTCACATCAGTTCGAATACAATAGCAGATTCAATCTTCTAATACACATCTTTGTTCACTGTAACACTTTCCCACCAGCTGCATGCTATCTTAGTAACACATATACAAGGCCAAATCATCTCAGCAGGAAAGAGCAGAAGATTTCATTATTTCACATATTTAATTTCCTGACCCAGCAGATAATCACTTGTGAAAAGCATAAACATTAAAACTTGCTGAGCTGGCAGCTGCCAGGGTCAGAGGTCAGTTTGCTACAAGCCACACTGCAGTTTCAAAACTACTTGCAATTATACATGAATTCAGCCTTTTTGTTATATCATTAATAGAATAAATTGCATTACATACTACTTTGCTTTTAAACTAGTGTTTCACATATATTTAAATGCATATTTTTCTAACATTTTCCCTCCTTTTAATTCTTTTTATTCTATTTTGAAGTATGTATAATGTCATTTCATCTCCTAACCTCTTCCACTAAGGATTTTCAGCTAGGTGAGTCATTCGATCTATACTTCAGAAGAAATTTCATCTGAGATCAATTTTTCAATCTCAATATCTTGGTACAAAGTTTCAGTAACAGATACATCGATAAAATCTTTGCTTAATCTTTTCATGCAGGGAATTCCACAACAAACACATACTCCTATTAGGAGTATACCCACACAAATAACAATTAGAATATTCAGTAAGATGGAACCCCACCCCCCGAATAGATTCTGGAAAAAGTCCGTCAGTGGGTTTGGGCCTGGTTCAGTCATGGCTGATACTTGCTGAATTACCTCTAGGTGATTGTTAATTTCATGCCTATTGTCTGGTATATACGCACAGCATTTTTCTTTGATAAGCGCGCACGTACCACCTCTTGCCGCTAGGGTGAAGTCAAGAGCCATTCGATTTTGTAGCACAACAGTTCTCATTGCATTCAGTTCATCAGTCACCAGTTCTAGGGCAGAGAAAGTCGCATTACTCATTACTTCGAGAAGTTTCGACAACTTCCTCAGCTCCCAGATCGATTTGACTGTTCCATATGCTGGGAATATTCCTGCCCAAGATATAACACTGTCATTCAAGTCCATATGAGTCAATTTACTTTTATCTTTTATATTATTATGGTCTTTCCAGCCAGCCTCGATCCGTCCAACTGGATTTACAGGTTTCTCGACTGGACCTCCAGGTTTCCGGACTGCTTCTCTCACGTTTCGTATCTTACCCAAAGGTAATTCTGCAGTATGTCTTATTGCCGGAACCAGATAACCCAAAAAACAACTGCCGGACCAATTCTCAGGTAACCATTTATATGCCTTTTTCCCACAAATAAAATAACAGTTTTCTACTTTAGTACTAATACGCATTAACCCTGCATGAAACATTTTCTGGTCTATAACTGACAATTGTTTAAATAAAACAGGATTCTTGCGAATTTCATTCATGGATGTTTTCAATGAGTTTAAATATGAGTCATAATTAGTATTGCAAAGAATATTGCCATTACTATTCTTAATATAACACCGGTTAGATATTGTTATATTACAATTGCTCCAGCCCACCTGGAGAGTGTCATTTTTGTAAAAACATACAATTCCCTTTTGTGTAACAGGTAAAAATAAAGCAATTTTGTCCTGTGATCTCACAGTTCCTGTATCAAAGAGTAAATTCTCCCAAGTCTCATTTATCCCCAAAGGGACAGCGGACATTATCAGTCCTCCATATGCTGTTGGTATAGCTATACAAACCCAGAAATTCTAAATGTTCATAGTCTCTGCATATACACGCTTCATGGCTAGGTATGTGTCAAAATTTGGATGCCAGTCTATAGATGTTTCGTCACGCCTTCCCACTTTCACTTGTGTGGTTGAGTGTAGGAAAAACCACAACAAGAGGAAAATTGTCACAATTATAGTCAATAAATGTATACTCAGCAAAATGATTATGCAACATCTCTGGGGCTGATCTAAATTTCTATTCGCTTTGTTTTTGGCCATCTTGCCCTTGTATATCAGTCACAAAGTTTTTATCAAGTCGAAAGTTCTTTACCGGTTTGCAGTGTGTTAAATGAACCCAGGACGTCCTCTCAGCCACTCTGACTGCAGTAGGTGTTGCCAACGGTACCTGGTATGGCCCTTCCCACTTTGGACTCGCCCAATTCTTCCTTTTTGTCACTTTCAGCCACACCCACATTCCGGGGGCCAAAACTGCTTCCACCGGTCTGGTCTGTTCCTTATCTGAAAAAGAGTTAAACTGCAAAACAGATTTATTTGTTAACAGTTTCCTCATATAACTAGCTAATGAACTGTCAGCCTCTTGTTCTGCAGGCATGAGAGCTTTCCACTGAGGCACATAATATGCTCTCCCAAAAATCATTTCAAAAGGAGTCAAACCCTTCACATTTGGAACCGTTCTCATACTCAGCAGTGCTAAAGGCAGACAGTGTATCCAATTCTTTTGGGTTTCTTCAACTAGCTTCCTAAGTTTACTCTTAAGGGTACCATTGTACCTTTCCGCCAGTCCTGCTGACTGTGGGTGGTAGGCACAATGGTTTTTCAAGGAAATTCCAAAAAATCTCCCAAGTTGCTGGATTGTCTGGTTTACAAAATGTGTGCCGTTGTCACTATAAATCATTTCCGGAATGCCAAATCTAGGGATTACTTCTTTTATCAGGGCTTTCGCCACTGTTGCTGCATCCGGATTTTTGGTTGGAAAAGCTTCTACCCATTTAGAAAACATATCTACAATGACTAAACAATATTTCTTCCCTTCACACTTATTCAATTCAATGAAATCCATACAAATAGTATGGAACGGATACGGTGGTATAGGAAAACTTCCTTGCTTAGGTTTAAATGCCCCTTGTGCATGATGCTTGTTACAAGTATGACAAGCTGCACAAAATTTTTTTGTATAGTTTGTGAATCCATATGTTTGGAATATTCGGTTTACTAACTGTACCATCCCCCCTGTTGAGACATGGCACTGCCCATGGCTCAACAAAGCTGCATATCTAAATAAATTAGATGGCAATATCGTTTTTTTCTCTTTGGAAATGTATAGTCCATTTTCAAGAATTGCGCCTTGTTATTCCCATTTTTGTTTTTCCGCTTTTGTAGTAAGCGTCTGCATTGTTTTTAACATGTCTAAATCTAAAATCTCAGAGGGTTGTAATTCCTCATTCAAAAGTAAAGTTTCTGAGTCTGAGGCTGCTTGTTTTGCAGCTGCATCGGCTCTCGCATTTCCTTTTGAAATCTTATACTGTTGTTTTGTATAAGCTACACATTTACAAATAGCTACTTTGGTAGGTAACTGAATAGATTCTAATAATTCCAAAATAAATTGCGCATGATTAATTGGTTTTCCACTAGATGTTATCATCCCTCTATTCTTCCATTGTTGTGCAAATACATGTACTGTAGAGAAAGCATACTGACTATCAGTATATATGTTTACACATTTGTCTTTTGCTAAAGTACATGCTCGTGTTAAAGCTATCAATTCTGCTGCTTGTGCAGACAAGTTATGTGGTAAGGGCTGGGCTTCTAAAATCTCTGTGTCTGTAACTACTGCATACCCCACTAGATTTTTTCCTGTAGGACCCCTTCTGCATGAGCCGTCCACGTAATATGTCACCTCGGCATTATCCAAGGACATATCTGTGAGATCTTGTCTAGGCAAGGTTAACTGTTCAATCTCTTGCAGGCAGCTGTGCGGTATGCCATCTGCAGGAGTTGGAAGTAATGTTGATGGATTTAATGTTGTACTTTGTTCAATTGTCATGTGAGGTTGTCTCAGAAGTATAGTCATACATGAAAGATGTCTAGCAGGAGAGAGATATGCTACTTTTTCTTGCAGTAAAATTATTGCGACTGCATGAGGCACTCTCAATGTGAGAAGGTGGAATAGCACCACTGAGGCCGAAGCCTGTACTGCCATTGCAGCTGCAACTACTGCTTGTACACAGTGAGGCAAAGATCATGCCACTGGGTCTAACTGCGATGAATAATAGGCTATGAGGCGTTCCTTATCCCCATGCACTGATGTCATATATCCTTGCTTGCAATCTACGGTCTGAAAGAACCTTTTGTGATAATTTGGGAGTCCTAAAACTAATGAAGAAGCTATCAACTGCTTCAACCTGCAGAAAGCCGTTTCTGCTTTGGGTGTCCATTGTAAAATATCTTGTGCTGCCATTGGTGTCTTATATATCAAGTCAGTCAGTGGAGCAGATTCCAAAGCATAATTTGGTATCCAGCTCCGACAGAAATTAGTTGTTCCCAAGAACGGCATCATTTCCTTCTTGGTTGCTGGTTTGGGTGCTTGTAAAATTGCTGTTTTTCTATCCTCGTCTAATATTCTACCCTCATTGGATATCACATATCCTAGGTATCTAACTTGCTTTTTTCCAAAGTTGTAACTTACTTTTATTTACTTCGTGTCCTTGTGTTGCTAAAAATTTCAATAACGCTAAAGTATCCTCCCTGCATTGCTGCTGGGTGGGGGCTGCTAGCAAGATGTCATCTACGTAAAGTAGAATTTGACTACCTCCTGGTGGGGTAAACCCTGCCAGGTTGCTAGACATTTCTTGTGCAAATATTGTTGGGCTCTCAGAATATCCCTGTGGTAGTCGAGTACAGGTATACCTTTTACCCTGAAATGTAAATGCAAACCAATATTGACTATCAGGATGTATAGGTATCGAAAAGAAAACATTACTGATATCTCCCACAGAGAAATATTTTTGTTGCGGTTTTAAGTTGTTTAACAAAGTATGTGGGTCTGGCACCGTGGGTGCTCTGGGTATCACTGCATTGTTCACAGCTTGTAAATCTTGAACCATCCACCATTCCCCGTTTGCTTTTTTAACAGGAAATAGGGGTGTATTACATGGTGAATCAGGAGATTCTACCAGTACTCCTTCCCTGAGTAATGCTGCTATTAAAGGTTTGATTCCTATTTCTGCATCCTTCCTCAAGGGATATTGTCTTTTCTGTGGCCTAAATGCCGATTTTGGTGTGATTGTAACTGGTCCTGCTGTTCGAATAAGTCCTACATCTGATTTGCCTGTCGACCAAAGAGTTGTCGGAATTTCACATAAGGCTTTCTCTTCTTCTTCTAATAAAAATGCTAATCAGCTGTCCTCGCTAGATTGCAAGTGTACAGCTGGATGTGTCTGTGTCAACCAATTCAACTTTTGTTTCTGTATTCCTTGTTCTGACAATTCTAAGTCAGTCTGTTTTTCCCATTTTGTCACCTTTTCTCCTAAGTCTGCCCATTTTACATTTTTGTTCTTTGTCAAGCTGACATGTGGTAATTGATTTGATCTATATAATGCAAGGAATTCTTGAGGTAATGAACAGCTAACTACACTGTTCCCCTAAGTATCCCAGTACAAAGTATGTAAAACCAATCTAGTTGCGCGATTTCTGAACAATTCCTGCTCATACTCTCTATCAGGTCCTGGCGTAGTACAGTAGTATAGAATACAGTGTAACAAATGCTGTTGATCCGTGTCAAGGGATGGGGCTTTACTGATGGCTACATTCATCAGTTCCTTGGTTACTGCCCCTGGACCAGTCGTGACTAGGTCCTGGCTGTACCAGTAAAAAGTTTCACCCTCCGATCGCACTACAAAAGTATCCATTTGTCTCTGCGCCTCCATACCTTGCACAGTCGGAACTACTACTATGCCAAATATCTGCATAAGGTCCCTGCCCAATAGGTTCACTGGACACTTTGCAGAAACAACAATTTTACTTCTTTGGGTCATACCTGAAACAGGGTCAGTTATTGCTATATCATGGGAAAGTGGTTCCCTGTATAGCTGTCCATTTTCAGCTTGCACTAGTATATAATCAGGTGATTCAAAATGTTCTGGTAACTTGGAGGGGTGTATCAGGGTCCGTGACACTCCTGAGTCACACAGGAATTTGACTTCCCTTCCCTCCACCAGAAGTGTAACTTCCGGTTTCGTATCTGCTCTAAGCTCAATAATGCTAAATCCAAAATTTCACTTTCTTCATCTTCCATATCTACTTGCACTTCCTCTATTCCTTCTATCACATTTACATTTGTCTTCTGTTTATTAACTTTTCCTGATGATTCCTGACTTTTGCATGATGTATCTTCACTATCATATAGTCAGTCCTCATCTCCCTTATCTTCTGTAATTACCTTTTTGTTCTGTTTACAATCCCTCACTAAATGTCCCTTTTTTCCGCACTTAAAGCACTCACCTCTCTTTTTTCTTTCCTCAAAATATTCTGATCGTTTGTCAGACTGTTTGTTTCCCTGGGCATTCTTCTTGCCCTTTTTACCTGACTGTAACACAAATACTTCAGCTCCGTATTCAGCAGTGAAGACTTGCGCCTTCTTTTTCTTCTTACTATTAAAATGTCTTTCAGCATGTCTAGCATATTCAAGTAAGGCTTGTAGCCTACCTGTTTGATGGTCTATCATATGCTTCGTAATGAAGCTGCTGATAGGTGCAATGCAACCTTTCAAAAATGCATTTTTTAATTGTTGTTCATACGGGGAATCATTCGTTTGGTTTTCAGGAACCATCATACCGCTATGATTATTAAAACATTCCAATAATCTAGCATAGTACCCATCTATTGTCTCATTTTCCTGTTGTATGCATTGATTAATGCAAGTCCAGTCTGCTCTAGGTTTCCATTTCTCAGAGATTCGGTCTGTAAGACCTTTCACTCTGTTGTCTATCTCTGCGTCACTATGTGGGAGTGGTTTAAGCTCTGCATTACGAGGATTCCAGGTGCCCCAAATCATGTGCCAATCTGGACCTATAATTTGTCTTACTACTTTTTCTACTTCTTCCCCATTCAAGTGGTAACTCAACCTCATGCCTTGTAAATCTTGTAAAAATTTCGTAAAATTAACTTTCAGATGGGGGATTCCCTCAGTAGCTTTCCGGATATCCTCCGGTGTCCATGGTCTATATACTAAGAGTGTTGGGTCCTGCCCTGCCTGTCCTGCCTGAGGATTTGGGACCTCTATAAATGGACATATTTCTTCCTCACTCTCATCCTGTAGGTTTCTTTCTATTTGATATGATTCTGCGTCCCTATGTATTTTACGTGTCCGGGACCTAGTTTTAATAGGATCTCTAACAAACGGTTGTGGTCTCGCTGAGACTTCAGGATATCGCGGAGGCGGACCAGCCTGTCCACTCACTTCATATCCTGAAAAGGGTAAAGGAGGGGGCAGGGGAGGAGGAGGAGCTGTTGCTATATTATCTTCTTTGTCTAAAAATAATGTTTTTGAATTTTTAATCTTCTGTTCTCTACGATTTGCTTCCTCAATCCACCTGTGTGCCTGAGGAATGCCTAATTGGTGTTGCTTTTTTGCCTGACCTCCCGCATCGGATTTAAGTTGCTTAAGGAGTTTAACCAGCAAAGTTTTATCTAATTTACCATCAAATTCATATTTGTTAACCCATTTCGTATAATACCTAACATTATCAGAACGTTGTGATTGCATATATTTTGCGTCTTCGGTTAGGGGCGGATCTCAAGATGTTTTAGTGCACTGATTTCCCATGGTAAAAGAAAATGTTACGTAACCCTTCTTATCACGTGATATCAAATTCTCAGTTCCTTTTCACAGTTTATCTAGAATAACTGCCTACCTTATTCTGTTACCCTGATCTATGACCAAATATACAGTACTTCCTTTTGTCCCTGATCTGCATAACAAATCTTGACAACAATATTTACTGTAACCTAGTCCCTGATCTAAAACAGAAAAAAGGCAAAATCTTCCTACCTGAGCCTCCGGTATTGAGTCGTCCAGGATCCGCTCTTCGGCCACAGATCAGAACGTGGCCAGCCTCTTTAAACAACAATTCAGTCGGAGGTCTTTTCACCCAAGAAGAACCATTTCGGTAACTTCTGTGCAGTATTCGACCACCGGTAGACACTGATCTGCAGCTGTCCAAGGGATTTCTGGCTAAGAAGGACCAAACTGTTAAATAAAATCAAGAATTCAATACACAGGAGCTTCAGGTTCAAAAGTTTACTAGTGTACACCAGGAGGCAAAAAACGTACAAGTACAGAATTTTGTCTAACATGAAACAGGAAGTACACAGATTTTATAGTCTTTACATTCAAGTTGTGCCCACCTTACTGACGTGGTATATCACAGGGCATCTACATCACTTTAGCTTACAGTCCTCTATTCATAAAAAACTGCTGATGCTGTATATTTTAAAAAAGTTTTCCTCTGGTAACAATACGGCCTTGCTATCCACCTGGTCAGACATAATGTCTTTCTGTAAAGTTACTTCTTCAAGGTTTCACATCAGTTCGAATACAATAGCAGATTCAATCTTCTAATACACATCTTTGATCACTGTAACACTTTCCCACCAGCTGCATGCTATCTTAGTAACACATATACAAGGCCAAATCATCCCAGCAGGAAAGAGCAGAAGATTTCATTATTTCACATATTTAATTTCCTGACCCAGCAGATAATCACTTGTGAAAAGCATAAACATTAAAACTTGCTGAGCTGGCAGCTGCCAGGGTCAGAGGTCAGTTTGCTACAAGCCACACTGCAGTTTCAAAACTACTTGCAATTACACATGAATTCAGCCTTTTTGTTATATCATTAATAGAATAAAATGCATTACATACTACTTTGCTTTTAAACTAGTGTTTCACATATATTTAAATGCATATTTTTCTAACATCTCTTTACTGTTCCCTTCATTTGAAACATCATTTACTTTCAGGAGCTTCTCATTTTCCTTGACCATTTCTTCTAACCTCTGTCAAACCCTAGATTCCTAGGACCTTGTCTCTTCCCTGAGTGCTAATATTTCTTTACTTTATTGGACAGCCAACGCCATGCAAGGTCACTGCTTTTCTGCCTTTCCTAGATTAACTTATATACACACTAGGCTTCTCTGAACCTTTATATCTGAATTTAGGATTCCTATTCCCCCTGCTATTACAAATTTCAAAGTTGATAGGAGTTTCTGGTGATATGATGAAATGTCTTGACTCCCCTTCTCTGTGATTGGGACTATGTTCAGTTCCTTAGTGTTATCCCCCCTTGCACTGTTTCCACAGGTCTTTAAAAATTAGGAATTAATTTCTTATTTTCACATTTCAACTCCTTAGGCCACAGAAATACCTCACTAAAAGAATCACAGGCCTAACGCAGATGCTGTACGCTGACCGCCTTAAAAAACTCCAGCTATACCCTGTCGCATATCGTCTACTCAGAGGCGATCTTTGCTTAACATACAAGGCCATGTCAAACCCAGAGCTGCTGGACATGCTACACTTAAAGAAATCCCAATCCCTCAGAGCTACACGCTCCAGGGATCTAAACCTTGTCATCACAATAAACAAAACATGCTGGAGGGATAGGTTCCTGACCCAGAGACTCCCCAGACTCTGGAATAGATTGCCCATACATGTCAAGCAGAGTGCCTCTTTGGTACTCTTCAAAAGGAACCTTGACGATCGGATGGGAGAAAGGAAATTCACCCCGGGGATCACGTCCTTCACCCTGCTAGACAGGGGTCCAGGGAAGTAAATAATTTGGGAAGAAATAGCCAGGGAATTGTTATGGCTAGGCTTGGATAGGCCCTAGATCTGATAGCCTAGTACCAACCTATGAACCTATGAACCTATGAACTTATCAACATGTCATGGGTGGAATAGTGTAGCACAGCCAATAACTGCAAGACTTTCCCAAATTGTATGTTTACTTCCATCTGTGTGACAAGATAGCTTCTTTTTAAGCCATGAATCCAATAACATCAATGGTACTCTATCACAAGGCCTTGTTTTTATGGATGTATCGGAATTTGTCTAAGTTAAACATGCTACCAGAATGTAACCATGCCCGTATTTCTTGTCTGTCTATTTTTATGATACTTTGCAGTAGGACAATAACAGGATATATTCTCAGTCAACCTACTTACGATCCAATCACATTCTTTTCCCCCAGATTTCTTAGCAGCTTGTATGGGAGCCTTTCATTTATGTTCCTCATTATTCTGAAACAGTAACCCACAAGTGTGCATAGGTATATCAAGATCTATCCATTGCCGATGTGATTTGATCACTAGAGCAAAGCCCAAATGATTATACAAAGCCAACCATGGCTAAATCCTGATATACATACAAACTAGGTGGAATATTGCTCTTACACAATAACATCATTTAAGAAAAAACATTTCTTATCTTTCCTAAATATTGCAATTGTATAAGGGCACTTTTGTCTTCTTCTGTGTTGTCTTTGCTATACTGATGCACTGCTCATGCATATGGGACTTACATTCCCACACTTGGTAATGCAGGAGAAGCAACAGAGAAAACAGAATCTCCATTCCTTCCATCAGGAAGTTACATGACAGAATTCTGGAGCACAATAGGGATATAAGAAAAAGAAAAAAAGACCAGTGCTTTATACATGCATACTAGAGAATGCAATGAATATAAAAAAGATATATTTTTTGTGATAGACAAAACAAAAGCAGGAATGAGAGGGGGGTGACCCTGAATTAGAACTTTTAAACAAAGAGTTAGAATGGCAACTTAGATTAAATGCCAAAGAAAAGCCAGGCATTAATGACAATATATCTTTGTTGTGTGTTCTAAAAAGGAGAGCAAAAAATTTTTGATTTTTTTTAATGTGAAGTTTACACCTGATGGATATGTTTCATATGTTCTATCTGGTTTAAAGTGTTTGTTTCATTTGCCATTTTATAACAGGCTAAAGTTGCATTCCAGATATTTTATTTTTAACTTTTAACTGTTTTAACATTTTTACTATTTATTTATCAGATATTTTATTCTTCATATTACATAATTTGACATGGCAGGAAATGATGTCATGCTTGACTTTAAGATCTGGTGCTATTTAAATAGAGCTTAAAGATGTTTTCACTGACTCTGATGGTGCCTTAATATTTTATCAGGCGAAAGTGCTTAGTCTGTGAAATTTGTATGTTAATTTATTTTATATTTTTATAGTTTGGATACATTAAAGTGAGTGTTTTTCTTTACCACAGGCAGTAGTTTTCTTATTTTTCTGTTTTTTTTTGTGTGTGTTTTAAGTTGTCTGTGTGGTGGTTTGGAGCAGCTATACTTCCTGGTTTTCAGAAGGAACCTAGCCTGTGTGTAATGGAAGGGCCCAAAATGCTTGAAAGGCTGGTGAGTGAATTAACATCAGCAGTAAAGGAATTAACAAAATTCGACAATATGGCGAAACAGATGGAATTAATATTATAGATACACAAGAAGCTCTATTAACTTTGCACACTCCTCCAGCGAGTTTTGTAAACAACAGACCAGTTAATGTGACTGCAGCACCCCCGAATGGAGATAGAGTACTTGGTTTGTTCCAGGTGCCTGCACTGCAACTTTCAGAACAGAGGAAACAGCATGCCGAATATGGCTCCTTAAAAACACAGCTCAATCTGTTTGAACGTTTAAGCAAGAAATATAAGACCCTGCAGCTAGATAATGAATTTTTGATGAAATCAATCGCAGTGAAACAGGTCCTCAAAGGTCTTCACCTCTGGAAATTCCCGGTGGGTACAGGTAAAGATTCAAATATGCACAGGGAGCTTTTAGACCTATTTGACAGAACTGGTTTAGAATTAATGGATATTTTGGGAAAAGACAATGAGTTGAAGTTGGGGAAACTTGAACAAGAGATAAAAACTTTAAATCAAAGCATAACCAGTGACGTATTATTCCAACTTGAAATAAATAATTACAATAAAATATTTAGTGATATGGACAAGTTCATTTCAGTAAATATTAAGAGGAAAGAAAACAAACTTCAAAGAGACAGAAATGACTATTTAAATCACAGAGCTTACCCTATACCCCCCCCAGTTAATGACTGTGTTAACAATGTAAATACTAGTTCTACTGTTAATGAGGTGAATACCAATGAAGTAGGACAGGTAAAAAATGAATATTTTTTAGAACAACCACCCCTGAGGTGCTCTGAATGTCTGTTGAACCAGAGACAACAACAGGGCCAACAACAAGGCTCTCACTGGGGAGGCCAACAAGGAATACCATACAGGGGGAGACAATGGTCAAGGGGGAGAGGGAGGGGGAGAGCTCAGTATTAAGTGAGTTATCAGTTAACATGGATGTTACATAAAATAGCACTGTTTCTTCACAAATGATATGTGACACTGAAATGACTGAAATGGGAATTATTAATGCTTTGGACAGTAATGATTCTCTTGAATTGCAAAATACATCAATTACTGATTTTGCTGATACATGTGTTTTACAAGCTGATACTTTTTATGTTTATGAGGGTGACATTATGAATGTACAGGCACAAGCAGAAACCACATTTAATGTTGCCGGTTTAATACCTAGCGCAAGTTTAGAAGTGAACTTAACAGATATCAGTCCTGATTTTGTTGAAGTTGATGCATGTGTTTTACAAGCTGATACCTTTCATGCTTATGAAGGTGATAATATGAATGTACAAGCACAGGCAGAAACAGCAGTTAATGATGCCAGTTTAATACCTAGTGCAAGCCTGGAAGTGAACTTAGCAGGTATCGGTACAGGTGCTATTTACAATTTAACAGATTTTACTTTAATGAACATGTTCATGTTTTAAGGAAAGGCTTTAGTTTTGTTCCTGAATTCATGGCAGACATAGCAAAATTGTTAATTGATCTTAAACTATTTACAAGACAGTTGAATTTAAGACTGTATTTTTATGACAGAAGCAATATGGTTGATAATGGCTCAAACGGCCTTAAACTCAAAAGTACTTTTATACCTCCTAGCAACCCCCTGATCAATATTTTTGAGAGGTTGGTAGAAAATTATTTGACAAACATTAAAAATGGACAAATCAAATTTTAGTAATTTAACAAAGGAAGAGAGACTGTGCCTGAATGATTTAGTCAGAAATAAAGAACACAGAGTGATGAAGCCGGATAAGGGTGAGGGGATAGTACTAACAAAGCAGTTTGACTATGTTTGCAAAATGTATGAGCTTTTAAATAATGAAGAGACCTATAAAAGGACAACAATAAATGAGATTAATAGGGCATATATAATAAAATAGACAAGATGTTGCTCAATGCCCTATATCAAGGCTCATTGAAACCTGATGAATTTGAGTACTTTAAGGTGGAGACACAGATCATCCCAATAATTTTTGGGATCCCCAAGATGCATAAAAATCAGAGCCCCCCCCCCCCTTTAGACCAGCTGTGGCAGCAAAGGGCTCTAAGACAGAATCAATAGCAGCCTTTGTGGATCATCACTCTAAGACAGCTCTCAAGTCCTTTACTCATATCTTGAAAGACTCGTGGCATTGTCTAGATTTATTGAGAACAGTACCTAGTGACAAAGACTTTGTGTTCATCACAATTGATGTAATCATTTTCTTTTCTGTTATACCCCATGAGGTAGGCTTGGAGTGTTTCACTCAAAGCCTGACACTGAGTGAGTTGTTGGACCAAACCAGGATTAACTTAGCTGCAGACCTGGTTGAAATGGTGCTTACCAACAATTTTTTATGTTTTGAAGGTCTTCAGGCAAAAAGCAGGTGTGGCTATGGGTGCAAAGTGCACCCCGATTTTTGCCAACCTTGTTCTAGCTGAATGGGAGAAAATGGAGGTTTTCACCTCAGTTTACATGAACAAAATTTTATCTTACCATAGATTTTTAGATGATATCTTTATTCTGTGGCAGGGGGTTCTGAAGAGCTGTTAGAATTTATAAATTATTTGAACACAATGACTGATTTTTTTAAGATTTACATATAAGACCAATAGCAAAAATATTGATTTCTTAGATATTTTTTTGAGCAAAAACAGTTTAAGTGGAGAACTCTCTTCCAACATCTTTAGGAAAAGAACTTATACAAACCCACTTCTAGAATATCATAGCTGCCATCCTTTTCACCAAAGACGGAGTGTCATTAAAGGCCAAATGGTCAGGCTATCCAGGTTGGTCAGTAATGATGATGGATTTTTACGTGAGATGTATGTTTTGTTTGGAATGTTAAAAGAAAAGTACAGTTTTGTACCTACCATAAATGTAGATGTTCGAGGATCTCCATTGCTGCAGTCCTGACTAGGGTACTCCGCTGCCCTCCATCGGCCCGAATACCAAAGGGCTAGATATGGCGTCGGTCATGGCGCTCGAGACTGACGTGGTGTCAGTATAAATGCGCATGACCGACACCATAACTTCAGTCTTTCTTGCCTCAGATGTCAGAATGCTAAAAAAAGAACACCACCCAAAAACCCCAATCTAAAAAGAAAAAGGGGGAAGGAGGGAGGGAAAATTGGACTGCAGCAATGGAGATCCTCGAACATCTACATTTATGGTAGGTACAAAACTGTACTATGTTTGTCGTCTCCCATTGCTGCAGTCCTGACTAGTGGGTAGAATCCCAGAGCAACAGAAAAAACAAAAAGGGAGGTCGGACAACTAAATATCCTGAGGAGCTGCAGACATGCCCTGTAAGACTGCAGTGGCAAACCCAGCCCTAGACTTAGAATAAAGAGGCAAATGATAATGCTTTGTAAAGGTATGTACAGAACTCCAGGTAGCTGCCTCTAGAATGTCTTTAGTAGCTACCCCTCTTAAAAAAGCAGTAGATGTGGCCGTAGCCCTAGTAGAATGAGGCCTGATCCCAACTGGAACTTCTTCACCATGATGAGAATAACAAAAAGCAATACAATGGCCAATCCACTTGGAAATAGTTTGTTTCGAGACAGCTTTTCCACGGGAAGTCACAGCAAACGAAACAAACAACTGATGAGAACTTCTGAACTCTTTGGTTCTGAACAAATAATATCGTAACTGCCTATGTACATCCAAAGAATGCAAAACTTTTTCCCCTTCAGTTTGGGGGTTAGCATAAAAAGTAGGCAAATGTATAGACTGGTTCAATGCCACATTAGAAACCACTTTAGGCAGAAAAGTAGGATTAGTACGCAAGGAAACTCTGTCCCTGTGAAAAATCAGAAAAGGTTCCACTGCCATGAGAGCCTGTAATTCAGATACCCTTCTAGCAGAAGTAACAGCCAACAAAAAAGCAGTCTTCCAAGACAACAACTTCAAGTCAGCCGTAGCTGCAGGTTCAAAAGGAGGCAGAGTCAGCTTCTCCAAAACAAAATTAAGATCCCAAGTAGGAGTAGGAGCCCTCCGTGGGGTCTTATATTCTTTGCCCCTCTAAGAAACTGTTTAAGCAATGGATGTGAAAATAAAGGAGGGTCACCATCATGGTGAGCAGAAATAGCTGCAGCATGCACTTTAATAGAAGAGAAAGACAAACCCTTGTCCAATAACATAGTCAAATATTGCAATGTACAACTCAAATCAGGCAATGTGACATCAAAGCCTTTAGCTGAACTCCAAAGAAAAAATCTCTTCCATTTATCAGCATAAACTTTTCGAGTACTAGGACGCCTGGCTTCCAAAAGAACATCCAAAACTTGTTGAGGGAGCTGAAGGCCCTCATTCTCTAAAACTGAATGTGCCAGGCTGTCAGGTGTAGGGATCGCACCCTGACATTGAGAAAATGATTGTTTTCTTGAGACAATAAGTGAGGAATCCGTGGTAATGGCCAAGGGGCCCCCTGAATTAAACTCCTCAACAGAGGGTACCAATGCTGACGAGGCCAATCCGGTGCTATAAGGATCATGCACGGTTTGTCCCTCCTGACTTTCAACAGGACTTTTGGAAGAAGAGGCAGAGGAGGAAAGGCATACACGTGAAGGTTGCTCCAACTGAAGGATAGTGCATCTATTTTCCAGGCGTTTGGATGAAACAGCCTTGTGCAAAACAGAGGTAGTTGGAAATTCAGAGGAGAAGCGAACAGATCTATGTCTGGAGTTCCCCAAGCCATGGTCAACTGACGAAACACCTGAGGATCCAACTTCCATTCGTGAGGATCCACCATTTGTCTGCTCAGAACATCTGCTAGCAATTTTGTTCCCCTGGCAGAAACTGTGCTCGAAGAGTGATGTGCAGATCCAAAGCAGTTTCCCATAACAGCATTGCTTGTCTGCAAAGAGGGTAAGAATGAGTTCCCCCCTGCTTGTTGATGTACCACATGACAGTTGTGTTGTCTGTTCGAATCAACACTAGTCCCGGGCGAAGCAGATCCTTGAATGCTTTTAAGTTAAATTGAACTGCCAGCATCTCCTTCATATTGATATGCAAGTGAAGCAACTCCGGGGGCCAAAGGTCTTGAATCCATTTTCCTTTGAAATGAGCACCCCAGGCTGACTCCGAGGCGTCTGTCGTTAATATCTGACTTGCCTCTGGTTGGGTCACAGATAGTCCCTTGTTTAGGTGACATTCCTGAGCCCACCACACAAATTCCTTCTGGATGCAAGGAAGAATCCGAATGACAGTGTCCAAATCGTGGCTGTGTTGAGTTCAAACGCTTTTGAGATACCATTGTAGCTTCCTCATATGCAGTTTGGCATTGGGAAGTACTAGAATGCAAGATGCCATGAACCCCAAGGCTTAAAGGACTGTCCTTGCAGTCAGCCTGGACAGGACCAATAGCTGTAGGAAGTACTGGTGAAGATTTCTTTGTTTGTCCGGGGTAAGAAATGCCATCTGAGTCGCTGTATTCAGACTCACACCCAGAAAACACATCTCTCGTGAGGGTACTAGACTGGACTTTATTTCGTTCACAGAATACCCCAGGCATCTGAAAACTGTCATCACACACTGCAGATGTCGAAGTAGTACGTGCTTGTCTTGAGCCAGTATCAAACAATCGTCCAGATAAGGATAAATCTGAATTCCCCGTAGTCTGAGAAAAGCTATTACTGGAGCCAGGACTTTCGTGAATACCCTGGGCAGTAGACAAGCCAAAGGGCAATGCAGAGAACTGATAATGCAAATTCCCAGTCCGAAACCTCAGGAATTTCCTGCAACTGGGCCTGATAGGAATGTGGAGATAGGCCTCCTTGAGATCCAAAGTCACCATCCAGTGATCCCTGCCCAGCATAGGCAACAGCTGTTGCAGTGTTAACATCTTGAATTTCGGAATTTCTAGAAAGGTGTTCAGAATGGATAAATCCAGAATGGGCCTCCAAGTATTGCCCTTCTTTGGCACTAAGAAAAGACGGGAATAAAACCCTGTGCCCCTTTCCGCAGAAGGAACTTCCTGTATTGCTCCCAACTGGAGCAGAGAAGAAACCTGTGCCTGTGCTTCCAATTTTTGCTGATGAGGCACATCCGGCATACCGTTGAAAGGCGGGAAAGTGTGAAAATAAAATTTGTAACCTCGAGTTACAATGTCCAACACCCAGTTGTCCTGGGTAACCAAATGCCAATTCCCGCTGAAAAGTCCCAGTTTTCCGCCCAGAGGAGCTGCCAGCAAAGCAGAGTCCGGCAGCCGAAGACACAGGTCATTGGGTCTGCTTCCGAAAGGACTGACCCTTGCCCTCTCCAGCAGAAGGGGTAGTGGAACTGAAAGACCTAGAAGCAACAGGGCCCTGAAAGGAAGCCCTACCTCTACCATGCCTCGACTTGCCTCTAGAATGAAAATCCGAAGAGGGAAAAGACCATCCCTTAGCAGGCCAATTCCTATTGAACTTAGGAGGCTGAACCTGTAAAAATTCCTTAACTGTCTGCATAGATTTAGCTTTTTCCTCCATTTTTTTCAAAACTAATTCCACAGGAGGGCCAAAAAGAACATCAGACTGCAAAGGAGCATCCATATCTGAGCTTTAACATGCTCCGACAAGGACTGACCTTTAAGCCAGGCATGTCTGCGAACAACAGAACTAGTAGCAGCCACCCTGGAAGAAGCTTGTAAAGCATCAAAACCACACTGCAGAGAATGCTTCCCAACCTGGTCTGAAGCATGCACTAAATCCTGAAGCTCCTTACAGTCAATACCTTCAGCTAAAGCATCCACTTTACATTTCAATTGACTTAACAAAAAATTCTGATACTTGAGCATATGAAACTGACAATTCAAAGCCCTCATAGCTAAAGTAGAAGAGGTATACAGTTTTTTACCCCACCTATCCAGGGCCCTAGCATCTTTGTCCAGAGGAACTGGATTCTTAACCACAGAGGCCTTAACGCCCTTGGGGCTTTGAGAAATAGTTTCAGGATCAGCTCTAGGGCTCTTAAACAAGCACTTGTGAGCTTCCGGAACCCTGTAGTATCTATCTGGTTTAACAGGGGCAGGAGGCAGAGAATCTGGGTTAAGGGCAGCCTCAGAAAACACATCCTGAACAACATCCAGTACAGGAGGAATAGCCAAGGGCCTGTGCTGAGGCAAAAACAAAAATTCTCTCAGCCTTTTACAAGAATCAGAATAATCCTGGCCCTCCCATTTGAAATGTTCCCTCATGGAATGCAAAGTTTCAGAGAAAGAAAAATCTTCTGGAGGGGACGCAGAGGGAGAAGCATCCTCAGCTTCCGAATCAGAATAGGGAGGGAAATCCTGAAGGTCTTCCACAGAGGAATCTGAGTCAATGGAAGACTGAACCAAACCCTCCAACTCCGTCTCTACCCTGGGCCTCTTCTGAGGGGGAGGCATGGAACCCCTAATTAAAGTAATCAAATCCTCAGCCATCTTCAACATGTGCTTCCTAGGAGCTGGACCCTGGGGAAAAGCACCCGCAGGGGCAGATTTAGACTTAGACTGGCCTCTGCCTAGAGAAGGAGGAGGCTTAACCACCCTACAAGGGGAGGGAGCCACAGACAACAGAGGAGCACCCTCAACCTGGCCTAACAAAGGAGAAGCCACCCCTTGTAGTAACAAAGGCTCCCCTTGACACTCAGGCACACTGTCAGAAAGAGCCACTGAAGCAGCCAGTGGTTCTACAGGACTGACGTCCGGAGCGGACGCCTCATCCTGCTTGGATCGCAAAGACTTTTCTCTGCGCTTCTTAGAAGAGCCAGTCGTCGGAGAATCCGACGGCATGTTGTAATTACAACGTTTACCAAACACCAGCCTAGCACAGTCCAACCGACGTTTAATAGTACGCTTATTAAAAGTAGCACAAAAGCGACACCCAACAACGTCGTGCTCAGGCCCTAAACAAGGAATGCAGAGTGAATGGTAATCCCTATGAGGAATCTGTTTCCCACAAGAAATACAGTTATTAACTTTTACTGACATCCGACAATACTGAGACAAGAAAAAGACAAAAAAGAAAATGTCCCCAATGGGGTACTTAGCCCAACTTGGTCTCCGGTCTGAAACTCGAAAACCAACAATTCCAGAACGCCGAACGGCACTTGCAAATTCTGCTTCTGCTCAGGACCATGCGGCAAGAAAGACTGAAGTTATGGTGTCGGTCATGCGCATTTATACTGACACCACGTCAGTCTCGAGCGCCATGACCGACGCCATATCTAGCCCTTTGGTATTCGGGCCGATGGAGGGCAGCGGAGTACCCTAGTCAGGACTGCAGCAATGGGAGACGACGAACATCGGGCTATCCCTTTAAGCTTCTGACATCAGTTAAGAAAGAAGTAATAAAAAATAATCGTTCTCCAAGATTTAGCCCCATTTTAAGAGGTGGGATGAGTACTGTAATGATGGTGAATGTAGAAATACTTAAGATTGATGTTATGGTTTTGCAGTGCAATCATTTACCTCCAGATTTGTCAAAAAACTTTATGTAGGATATGGGACAGTGTGCTTGATGCTGAATTGAAAAACAAATTAGGTGCAAAACCTAAAGTTGTATACAGCAGGGGCAGAAATATCAAGGAAATACTTGAATGTGACAATGAAAGGTTTAAAAAGACATGCATCTCTAGGATGAGCAAATGCGGGGCATGCAGTAGCTGTAGGTTTATTAATGATAGTCCTTATGTGACTATTGAAACACACAACAGGACACTGCAACTGCAATAGAAAAGGAGTTGTATACATCGCTACATGTGTGTCATGCCCTGTGTTCTACATAGGCAAGACCAATAGGAAGTTACATGACAGAATTCTGGAGCACAGTAGGGATATAAGAAAAAGAAAATAGACCAGTGCATTATACATGCACACTAGAGAATGCAATGAATTTAAAAAAATATATATTTTTTGTGATAGACAAAACAAAAGCAGGAATGAGAGGGGATGACCCTGAATTAGAACTTTTAAACAAAGAGTTAGAATGGCAACTTAGATTAAATGCCAAAGAGAAGCCAGGCATTAATGACAACACATCTCTGTTGTGTGTTCTATAAAGGAGAGTAAGGGATGTTTGACTTTTTATGTGAAGTTTACACCTGATGGATATGTTTTATATGTTTTATCTGGTTTAAAGTGTTCATGATCTACCTTTTGCAAAGATTTGTTTCCTTTACCATTTTATAACAGGCTAAAGTTGCATTCCAGATATTTTATTTTTAACTTTAACTTTTAACTGTTTTAACATTTTTACTATTTATTTATTAGATATTTTATTCTTCATATTACATAATTTGACATGGCAGGAAATGATGTAATGACTGACTTTAAGATCTGGTGCTATTTAAATAGAACTTAAAGATGTTTTTACTGACTCTGATGATGCCTTAATATTTTATCAGGTGAAAGTGCTTAGTCCGTGAAATTTCTATGTTAATTTATTTTATATTTTTATAGTGTGGATACATTAAAGTGAGTGCTTTTTCTTTACCACAGGCAGTGGTTTTCTTATTTTTCCGTTTTTTTTTTAAATTTTTTTGTAAGCATATACCAATATAAGTGTCTGACCGCACAATGGTCCTTCAGTGGCCAGACTTTTTTATGTTCGTATATGCTCTATTAACAACAGGAACAATGGTTGTGCTGTCCAGTCAGTGTGCTTGTTTTTGAATGACAATGAGAAATTATTGTATAATTGCTAATTAATCTCTTTAACTACATAAAAATCACTTTATAGAAAGCATGGTCCCTTCTCTTACTTATTTTAGTAGATGATTCTTTAAATGCATTCTAACAGCACAATATTCTTTTTCCAAAGCCAAAAAGATATCAGAAACCCATGCATCTGCTACCACCACTTAATAGCCACTCATAAAACACTCCCAAACCTAAGTAAAACAAGTATTTCTAATACTGGTTCCTGTTAAGATCTTCTGAATTTAACAGACATGTTGTAATGTGCTTTATTTCAAACAGTTGTACTCATAATGTTCTAGTCCTGGAAAATGTCCATTTATGAGACTTGGGGACGAGACTCAGAAGTGACCTTGCTAATAAGCTTTTACTTACTTAGTCAAAATCGGTACAATCTGTAGTAGAAATGTCCATATAGGTGGGGAAGACCACCACTGTGAGATGTGCTACCATGTTTTGAGCCCAGCTAGACTTACCTGAGTCCCAATCATTTTGAAGGTTGCAAGGTATGTATGTAGGTCATCATGACAGATATGTCCTAACAAGTGGTATAGACATTGGCAGGATGATAGATTTGGCTACAACTACCATTCCTTCTGAAGGAGTTGCTGTTTGCCACGGTTGCTCAAGTGTGGTCATCCTGTGGCTCTTAAGCTTTCATTTTGGATTCTAAAACGTCTTTAGACCAAGCACTATATTCAGGAAGATTTAACTTTACTGAATTTGACAGAAACATCTGTCAGCTTGATAAAGGGTAAATCCTTGTTCTGTAGCAGGGAGTGGAATTGTAAATGCAATTAGTGTGTGAAGACTCAGCTTCATACTGTGTTGAGCAGTGGTAGAAGTTTCAAGCAGCAGGTGTTTTAGTTACTTTATCACAAGACTAGTTTAACAGAAAACTGAGCAAGTTTTCCAAAACAAGAATTGAAATGTAATGACAGATGACAAATAAAACAACTTAGTAGAACAGCCTGTATCATAAAAATAATGGTTTAGTTAAATTGTCTATCCTGCAAAAATTGTTTGACAAAGGTAAAAAGGGGGGATTTAGAGTCAACAGCCTTATATTGACTTTTTAAGTCACTATTACCCAGAAACAAAAGTCTCTAGAAAAACTATGTACAACACTTTAGAAATATGTCCTTGACAAGCTTTACATTAACAAGAAAATAATGTCTCTTAAACAGTACCTTTACATAAGAGCAATGCAGATTATATAGTATAAACATAGCTGGCCTTAAGCCAACTAGGCAGCTGCCTAAGGTGCTGCTCTAGCAGGGGTACTTTTCCAGTATGTATTTGTTTACATTTTGTAGTAATGAAATGGTTTCTTTAAAATGTGTAGAATAACTACAGCAAAAACTAAAGTGTAAGACAAACTGTGAGGAAAAACTGAGAACAAAGTAGTCTGGATGGTGTAGGTAGACCAGTATGGGTGCACCAGGTGGTGTGTGGGGGTGTGCTGTGGAGCTCTATTGCCTGGGGCACCAGATGACCAAAGGCCAGCCTTGAGTAAAAAAATCAGTCTTTTGCAGAAGGAGGTGTAAAGTAAATGTATTCAGAGACTGTTGCTTGCACCTTCTGGACAGAGATTTGATGTCTGAGGCCATTGCTGTAGAAAATAGAGAGCACAGTGAAAGAAGAAGAAGATAAGGGGAAGAAGAAAGACGTTATTCCTGTAACCGAAATCCGGAACAAAGAGCTTCTGAGAGGCTTAGGAAAAAAAGAGACAGAGGCATACCAAAAGAGATTGTATCCTAGTTGTTCAATACTCTCCAATAGATGGCAGTTGCTGCAAACTTTTGGAAAGTCACTTTTCCTTAGGGAAGAACCTGCATTTGTTACATTTTGCACAACAAACTACATAATTTTACTAAGACTAGTGGTCTCTGCACTTTTTAGTATTCAGCTATATATTTCATGCATTATATTGAGTGGCAGGTTTGTCAAACTGCAGCTCAGTTAACAACAAAAACTTAAAAATACTAAGTCCTGATGCATCACCTGCAAGTATTGGACTTGCCCCTCCCCTCATGAACCCATTCTAGTGCCCCTTTAGGTTTTCTTGAATTAATTAATTTATTTATTTGTACTGACCATCTGTTTACTAAATTTGCAGTTCATAAAACAGTATAGCCCCTATGTATGTGATGGCAGGAAGACATATACATAAGTATATGCAGTACAAGTGCTGGTCAGTAGTATGTACAACTGATTGACATAGGAATTCAGCAGACTTGATGTTTGCAACATGCCTTAGTAAATACTCATCGAACATGAGCACCTTGCATGTTACTTAAAGTAAAATGCAGCTTTGTTTGCAGGAAGAAACCAGAGGTGCATAATTACTGCAAAATGCAGCATCGTTTGCAGAAAATAAAAGATAGGTTCACAATTATTTTTATATCAAATGGCAGGCTAGCCAAATGATATTGTAAACATTGGCTCTAGGTGACAGTGACTAATGTGATGCACTGACTCCATGTACAAAATGGATACACTGACTCCATGTACAAAATGGAAAAAGTGGGAGGGTGCTGATGTCAATATATTTATCAAGAATGATGCTTTTACATTTTCTTCAGTTCATCTTGTTGAGTATTATATATGATTTTATTGTTTACCTTGCCATCCCTCTTTTCATTTAAACATATAAGACACATTTAAATATCTTCAAGTACTCTTTCAAAGCTATCAGTAATCTATCACTTTCTGGCTATTACATAAAATTCTGTTAGAAATCCATCAATTATTTCTGTTCATCTTGAACTGTATTGACACAGTCTCTGATAAGACTATGTGGTGCTTATTCCAGATTGCTGCTTTCTACTGTTACTCCGTTCAGGTTGCCTGTTAATATATTTTTGCATTTGGTCTTAAGTAACTGTCTAAAAACTCCTGTTAGGTTGTTGCAGATTATATGTGATTCCATGAGTTCTGCCAGCCTGAGTTCCTGTAAAGCATTCATGCTATGAGACTTTGCTGAAAATTTTCCCTGTGAGAGAACAATTGCTAGTAAACCTTAAAACTTGATTTGGCCTTCACTTGTAATCACTTGGGACTGTCTACGTGTGAAACTTTCAAATACTGAAACGCTCACTACAAATGATCACACCATCCACACATAACAGTCGTTGCTAAATTCTCTAATTATAGTGTTAAACATTTATAATAGCTTAATTAATTGCCATGCTGTAATATTATGTCATAAAGAAAACATATTATTGTGCTTATATAAAGCAATGAATTGCAGTATACTCTGATAATTTAATTTTGTGGAGGCTTGCTGCATTAAAATAAATTAGTAGATGTGCATATTTTGCTATCTGTGTAACAAACTTTTAGTCTTAGAATTCAGAAGTGTACATGCGTGCAAAATTTTCTCACACACACACACACACACACACACACACACACACACACACACACACACACACACACATTTTTGAAGTCTTTAGGAACAGAGCTTAATTTGAAATTGCTCATATTTTCTTTCATTCCAAAAGTTACTCCCTTAGATGTTTTGTCATATTGCATCTCATCTTACGCATTGTTTTGCTACTTTGTCAGACTTTGCATAAAACAGTCCAAGGCAATCTTAAGTAACATAACTTTCAGGTTATGTGTTGTATTGAAATAATATAAGGATGTTAATTAAGTCCAGAGGTTCTGAAAATTCATTAACTCTTTTTTTTAATTTTAGTTATTTATTCATTTATTTTTTATAATTCAAAAAATGGTAGTAAAAGGAAAAAGGAGCAAAACATTTTTGTATGCTGCAATTAATGCACTTCATAATATTCATTAAACATAAAAAGCAAACATAACAATAAATATTTATCTCAGATGTAGACTATATTTTTCTATGGAAAAGACGAGTAGTAATTGAAACAGGCTAATAAAATATAACATCTGTTAATACCATCTTAAGTGAATTGCAGCAAAGTTTTCATGTGGAATATGATGCACAATTCAGTTCCTTGCATTTATTGCCTCACATAGATAAAGTATGTACCAGCTTGTTCAAGGCATGAAAAATACTTTGGGTAATGCATTATCAATATGGTGAATGATTGCTGTCTTCATTTCTGTTTGTCAGCTCCTTAATATATTTTTGATCACAAATGTTTAATGACTGCTACTATAGTTCAGTTACGGTACAGTCAAATATTTGACATTGATGAATGCTTATTCATCACATATTGGCACCCGGCGATGTAAGCCTTGGATCTAGATGATTGTCACTGTTGAGGTGACACCTTGACCCCATGTGCAAAAATGGGAAAAATGGTTTGCAGATGGATGGATAAATTTCCTCCTCCGGACTCCTCTAACTGAAGCAATAAATGAATGACCGTTTCTTATCAACGGTATAGTACAAAGCACAGTAGAACTCTTTGGTTTAGGGGGTTAGAAAATGATTTGCTACTTGCTCGGACAGAAATGAAAAATGAGTTACAACCTAAAGTAGATTATAAAAATATACAGATTCCAGACTCTGCATTTAGAGAGATAATATTGTGACTTTGACCTATATGGCCCAAAAGTCAGGTAGTGGCTTGGATGATCTAAGTGCTGATAGTGGAAGGTGTGGATGAGCAGCCAGTCCTTGCTTTCAGGTTATGGGGGGGGGGCAGTATAATTGATATGCCTTACCACTGACCATGACATGACTGCTGGGATTGCAGGTCACAACTAGTGAGATGTTGTGGACTATGCTGCGTGTTAGCTGTGTAGGAAAGCAATTGTAGGCATTAGTAGTAGCCTCTGAGCACTGCATTTCAAGAAGCCACTCGTGACTGTTTTGATAGAATTAGGTAGGGTGAAGAGGCTGGCATGATTTGAAGGCTGACCTGCTCTCATGCACCTGAATTTCACCTGTGGAAAGGAACTAATGGATTAATGAGGCTCTTGTCTTAGATATAGAATGAAAGGGCTGTAAGGGTTTCACCTTGTCAAAGGAAAAAAAAGGGGCTTGCTCTCCTCTCTTCCCTCGATAGAAGGAATGAAGAGGTCAACAGAGTGCTAGAAGGGAAGCTTTTAAGAGGATTGCAAAAGGGACAAAACATCAGGGTCATAGAGGAGGCGTTCAATAACGAGAAGGGTTCATGATATAACATAAAGTCAATAAACCTTAGCAGAAAGGCAGTACAAGTAATGCTAATATAGCTGTTGTTTAGCAGAGGTATGTATACTTTAGGGACTTGGACATAAACCACATGTTCAGTTCTGTTATGCTGAACTTATATTTTGTTCTGTATGTGTTTAACTATCAGTAATAAAGGGGGTACATAATAAATATTTGGCATTAGCTCACATTCACCAAGGGATCTAACTTCAACAGTTAAGAACATAGGTACACTGTCAGTGCTAAGCAGTTCTAATTGCCTTTCATGGATATCTTTATATGTGAAAGAAGAACAAACTTGATTCTAATCAAATTTAAGATGTTTAAATATTCTTACAGGTTTAATGGAAATGCCTGTAGGTGACTAAACTAAACAGTTACTGGAAGCCTTGTTGCCTGAAGGAGTTTTAAACAGCATCAGTTTTATTTATGATAAGCTTGAGGTAAAGATGTTTTGGGGAAATCTGTGATTTGACAAAGGATAAATCGTATACTAGATATGCACAAAGAAACAGGAGAGGGATGATGCATCAATATAATGTCAGTTCCTCAGCATACAGAATGCCTCTGGTATAGGATGCTTTGCATTTACATATGCATGCAATTAATGAAAACAAAAAACAGCAGGGAAGCAAGTTTGCAGAACTATGTTGTTCTCTTAGTAACAGTCATACTGGCTGTTATTCTGTTTGCAAAGATTTAGAACATACATTGAGAGATGAACCCCGGGATTCAGCAAGCTCTGCATGGCGTGCAGGAATAGTGCAAGAGCTGCTGGAGGCAATATGGCCGCCGAGAGATCCAGGAACAAGCTCCCAGGACGTGCATGAGCACTCCTGCACTATTCCTGCATGGACACAGCTCCTGTATGCTAATTACCCCATTTGCAGGTGAAAGCCATGCAAATGAGGTGAATTAGCGATCCAGGAAGCAGGAAGTCATCCATGCAGGATTAGTGTAACCGGCAGAAATGTATTTGGCTAGTAACAGAGTACATTTCTGCAAACTACAAAAGAGAAGCATGACAGCTCTAAATAAAGGGTGTATATAATGTGGAAGGCATGCCAGTGGCCAAATATATGGCCATTGGCATAGAAAATAGTTTAAAAATAACAAAAAATAAACTTTTTTTTTTTTTGGCCAATTTTGGCGGTTTAAGCATAGGGCAGCGGCGTGCAAACGGGATCAACCCGAAAATAAAAATAAAACCTTGAGCAGAGCTAAGGAAGGGTGTGTGTCTGAAACTGCCTAGCAGTATTTACATTGCCTAAATTGGTGTGCACACCATGCACCGGGTTTTAAACAAAAAAAAAAAAACAGGAAATAGCAGCTCCATTCACATCTGAGCACTGTGTTTGCACGGTGCACCTCGGGGCTTAAACAGGAAGGCAATGGGAAGGGAAAATAGCAGTTGGAAGGTAATCAAGGAGAACTAGCATCGCTGGCAGGTGAAATGTATCAGAATCAGCCAATTACACAGCCCAGCACACTACTATAAACTATGCAAACACCTTTCCCTCTGCTTTTTCTAACAAACTCTACACCACTGGTGTACACACATGAGGAAATTTTACCTAACAAAAGCAACAAAATGATAGGGGCTGCTTTCGCTCTCATAAATCAATATGTGGAAGAGGCTGAGGGTGATGAGGATGAGAATGCTGTTGACAACTCACAGTGAGGAGAAAGAGAAGAGTGTACAGACCCAGGGTAACCTACCAGGGGCTACATGAGCTGGAGATATAGGAGCGCTATAGGGTGGACAGGGACCTCCTACAGCAAATTGCTGAGCTGTGCCAGCCATGCCTCACAACAGAACCAACAGAGGGGAACCCATCCCAGGGATACCAAGGTATGTGTAGGCTTAAGAATACTAGCCACAGGTACCTTCCAAAGGCCAACTGGGGATATCATGGAGATCTCACAGGAATCAGCATCCAGGGTACTCCACCAGTTCCTGGATGCCATGTCAGTACATGCCGGAGAGCACATATATTTCCACAACACCTGTGAGGTGTTGACCAGCAATATGTGTCTCTTCCACCAAATAGAATACCCTGAGGTAGTGGGTGCTATAGACTGCATGCACATACACATCAAAGCACCACCCGGTGAGAGGGGTAGAATCTACATAAACTGCAAGGTCTTCACCTCCATCAACTGCCAGGTCATGTGCGATGCCCAGGGCATTATAATGAATGTGTGTGCTGGCAGCCCTGGAAGCTATCATGACTCTCACATTGGGCATATGATGCAGCTGTACCAGAGATATGCCAGTGGGGACATCTCGTATGGCCACCTAGTGAGGGATGCTGGTTACGCACTGCAGCCATGGCTGATGACACCCATCAATAATGCAGACACACCTGAACAAGAACTCCATAATGAGGCACACGTACAAATGAGAATCATAACAGAGTGTGTGTTTGGGATGCCCAAGCCATAGTTCCGGTGCCTGGACATACCCGGTAGAGCCTTGCAGTACTCTGCTACATGTACCCAAATTATCAATGTATGTACAATGCTACACAATATGATCCTGTGGAAACAGCTGCAGCAGGAACAGCATGGGGCAGGGCCACACAGCCCCCCAACATTGCCAAGGCCAGCACAGACTGACTTGGAGTAGGAACAACCTGAGCCTGCCCCTTTAGGCAGAAGGAGGTGACGCAAAGAGGCATCGCATAGCACATACACTGACATGTTAGGAACCCAGGGAATGACACCTATCTCTGACTCACACATACAGTAAAAGGGATGCCAAACATGACACTACCTGTACTTAACTATGTATAGGGAGTGTGCTATGTGCATTCGACATGGTCAGCCCTGCAGCACCATCCTCAATACTGGCACAGCTGCAAGGTAAGTCACTCTCCCTTTCAATTGCTGAATGGAGTAGTATGCTCTGCTACTTGTATCTATGGTACGGATGTGAGCATGTAAGGGAAACGGGTGGCTGAATGGGATGGCAGCAGATAGGAGACACCTATATGGGCAGCATGAAATACATAACAATTACTGATGTCAACATAGTAGGCTGTACTAGACAAGGTGACAAATCCCACTGCAGGACATGTGGTGGGCCAAATGTGTGTCCATAGGACACACACATGCATGTCAGTGAGGCTCACATAACCCAGCAACAGTCTCAGCCAGCAGGACAGGTGTAGATGACCACAAAGAAAGGCTGTGCTAAGGCCTCCAGTTGATGGCAATGGAGAACAACCCCCCTCCATACCTACACAGACAGACTACAACAGGTCAGGCAGTTGGATGTTAGTTCTGAAGGGTAAGGTGTCTGAAACTGAAATGTAGGTCAATAAAACCTAAGATCTGTACTACACTAATATGCCTCTAGTCTGCATGATAGGTCAGAATACAGAATGAAATGGAAGCCAACAGAGTACCTGAAATACCATTATAGTCGTAGCAAATGTTTACAGTTGTTAGGTGTGCCCCCCCTACAATCCTATGTAGAAATGTAGTAACATGCATGTGTGGGTATAATAACAGTGAAGCACAGATTACCTGAGCTGGCCAAATTAGCAGTATTGGTTGTTGCATGAGTACACTATGCAGGGCTCTGTGTGTTGTATATTGTGTGGAATTGGTCAGCATGTAAGCCTTGAGGGTTGTGACCTGGTGGCCTATGGCCAGTACTGTGGATGACAGAGCCAAGTTCTAACAACTGCAGTGCCAAACACCATGCATCCCAGCAAGACCCACTCCAGCAGTAATCCATACTAATTGTTCGGATGTAATATCTGTCACCATCTGAAAGATGGACATGGTGTGAATGTGGGCCCAGACATACACACATTACACAGGTGGAATTACCCTATACAGAGAGTGTAGAAAATGTTACTGTCAAATGTGTACACCTTTGGAATTGTACATACAGGTTAGCCGCACATTAGTTGTCTGTGTAGTATGGAATACTGATGTAGTCTGGCCAAACACATGCAGATTACAAAAGGCACAGTTATAAAGTACTGAGAAACCACTGATGTCCCCGCTCAACCTAGCATAAGGGGAATGCCCCATGTATACCTGTGAGTCAGATGCAAGAAACTTCCATAGCACACATGCACTCAGCTCACCCCACCATCAGCCACATGTTCATTGCAGATCATATCCCTGCTGTTGGGAATGAGTACAATGTGACCCCCACATCTGTATGGGAATACCCAGAGAATGCAGCATGCTGAAGAGGTGTCCCATGCAGGTGTGTCCCTAGCTGTAAGCAGCACCCTGCTGGCATCCACACTAATGGATTAATAAGGACAGAAACTATTGCCATTAACACCTTGCACACCTACCCTGTCACCCCAGGGGAATCCAGTGGCTTGCAGCCTGGGACTGTAGGAGTGATAGAATGCACTGGTCTGCTACAGATGGTCTGCATCACTACCAAATGCCCTACAGTCCTCTGTCACAGGCCTGTGTCTCACTCGTACTGCCAATATATGTTATCTCATGGAGTCGCAAATAACAACATAACACAGTCCACAGAACACAAATGCAAGGCCATGTCCACAAATCCCAGTAGGATGTCCACTGTGTCCTACTGCATGAACTGTGGACCAACTCCTAAATACTGCTGGGAATAAGTTATAATTATAGGGATACTTATCCGATATTGCTCCCATAATGTTAGGAAGAGGATAGAATATGGGGGGGGGGGGTTAGAAGCATGGACGCGATGGAGTGTGTGAAGTCTGAAACTCTGATGTATCCCCATACTATCCCTGCCTGCAAAACCAAGAATGGGTGCCTACAAACCTGCTTGTAAACCACAATGTGAAGGTGAAATGACCTGATATATGAGCCCTGCCTCTGGGTAACCTGTGTGAATCTGTACAGCTGAGAGGTATGGCCACAGCAGGATATGGCCATTTTGTAACATCAGTAGATGTACAAGGATGGGATCCTCAGCCACCACACTACCAAGGTGCTGGACCATTTACACAGAACCATCAGCAAGTGTCTACAGCTCCCCCTCCAGAATGGCATGATTGTGCAAGAATATTTAGGCTGCAGACCACAATACTGGACACAGCTTCATTCACCTTGTATTCCTCAGGAAATGACTGCAAGCAAATAATTATATCTCTCAGTAGTTGATGACATAATACATCACAGTGTAAAACAGTACATATGTCTGAATATCTCTGCTAACACCAAAACCATGTAGCAGAAGCAGCACAGACACCGTTAGTTAAAGTATCCCACTATCCTTTGCCCATTGTGACTCCATATTGTCAACCTATCTACAGATATCCTGCATAAACAGGTTGCTAGCTGTAGGTTTAGAACACAAATGCCTGCACTGGAGTACAACCTACCTGGAATGGATTCACACATTCAATACAGAAGGTCATACTGGACATGCTCCCACACTTAACAGAAATGAAGCCCATGTCTGGCAACAACAGTGGACTATACATATCTGTAAGTCACAGATGTCTGTGCACCCACACCACATTATACACCAGTCATGCTTTGCCTACACATCAGATAGGAATAACCACATATATCCAAGGGCAACACACTATAATAGGTCAAACATACACAAATATAGATGTGATGAAGAGAGAGACAGACAGTGACAAAGAGCTTCCCATCATGATGCCTGTCCCACCCACCACACATCCAATTGGCCAATATCACATGATGTGCCAATGTCTATCACTGTAGTCATTTGCTTCTGGTAGCTCTCAGCACTACAGTGCCTGTGGTGTTTGTGATAACTGTGTAACATGACAGTACAAGTCATTATTCATCTAGCAGTCATATTCACAGTCCTGTCAAATGTAAAGTCGTGTGTGACTTGAGTGTTGTGTGTGTTTCCAGAGAAATGGATTATGGCCCATTCGCACACACTACACTCCCCATTTCCCTAGTCTAGCTAGCCTGCTAATGTCCCTCAACTTGAAATACCCCTTTAAAGAAGGGGCATCCCTGTAAGCTCTGTGGCATGTGCAATAACTGCATAATGTTATAGTGTGATGTACTAGATAGGTAGGTGTTCTAACCCCAAACATGGTAACTGTGAAACTGTGTGTGTGTGTGTGTGTGTGTGTGTGTGTGTGTGTGTGTGTGTGTGTGTGTGTGTGTGTGTGTGTGTGTGTGTGTGTAGAAAGCAATGATTTTGAGGCCATTCATAGACACTACACCTCCCATTACCCTACTTTAGCAAGGCTGCTGGTGTCATTCACCTTGAAATACACCTTCGGATAAGGGCTAGTCTTATAAGTTCTGTGGCACGTGCAATAACTGTGTAATGCTGTAGTGTGATATACTAGTTAAGTAGGAGTTCTAATCCCAGACATGGCAGCTGTGAAACTTTGTGTGTGTTTGCGTGTAGAGATTAATGACTTTTAGGCTATTCACAGTCACAACACCTCCCATACCCCACTTTACCAAGCCTGCTGATGTCATCCACCTTGAAATAAACCTTTGGAAAAAAAATAGCCCTATAATCTGTGTGGTGCATGCGATAACTGTGTAATGCTTTAGTGTTATTTACTAGTCAGGTAGGAATTCTAATCTCAGACATGGCAACTGTTTGTGTGTAGAGATAAATGACTTTTAGGCTACACACAGTCACAGCATCTCCCATAGCCTCACTTTACCAATCCTGCTGATGTCATCCACCTTGGAATATACCTTTGGAGAAGGACTAGCCCTCTAATCGCTTTTGATAACTGCATAATGCTGTAGTATAACTTAGTAATCAGGTAGGAGTTCTAATCCTTGACATGACAACTGTGAGTGTGTGTAAAGTTTAATGATTTTGAGGCCGCTCACAGTCACAACACCTCCCATTTTCCTACTTTACCAAGCCTGATGATGTCATTCCCCTTCAAATACACCTTTGGAAAAAGGCAAGTTCTGTAAAGCCCATGGTACATGCTGTAAGTGCAGAACAATGTAGTAGCAGTTGATACACAGCTATGGGCTTGAATCTCATCTGTGTTATGTGTTTATGTGGGTACATATGTATGTGTGTACCTCAATGGTTTTGGCCCCATTTACAGTCAGTACACATCTCAGAGCCTGACTTTAGCAGTCCTGCAGATAGCATCCACATTACAAGTACCTGTTGTATAGCCCAAACTATGTCAGGACAGTGGTGAATGTGGTAAATGGATAACATAATGACCTATAAAGGTTGTTAGATAGTGGTTTTAACCCTATCACTGGCAAATGGAAATTTGTGATTAGGGTGAAGTCATTTTTGTAAACTCTCACCGACTACGTCACCCAGTGCTAGTATTTACATGGGCTTATGATGTTCCTCAGCATAGAAGTGCCTTGGGACAGCATTCACCTAATATGCTTTGTGGTGTGTGTGATAAATTTGGTACATTGTAGTAGCAATACATAGCTAGGTAGGGGTCTGAATCTCAGTACTGGCAAGTGTGTGTGTGTGTGTGTGTGTGTGTGTGTGTGTGTGTGTGTGTGTGTGTGTGTGTGTGTGTGTGTGTGTGTGTGCGGGTCTGTCATCAGTATCCTGTTTGAAGATTGCTCTGCTTGTGTAATGACAGGAGGCATTGTGGGTGGGTTTTGCTAAGTCATTATATTGAGGACCTACTATATTTCCAATGTCCACAGCAGAGAGGCTGGTGTACACAATCCATAGCCCCACATGTGACATAATGGATTGGTGAACAATATGGGTAACCCTTGTAGTACTCAGAAAACACTCTCCACCCATGTGTCCTACACAAACACACTTGGCTCGTGATGTATTACACCCTTCCTTTCTTACTTTGTCTCTGTCTCTCTCCCTCTCGGGTGGATGTGGAAAAGTACAAGTGTTTTGCATAGACAGCAGCTTGACTGTTGTAAGGAATGCTCATGATCAACTGATGACCTATGCATGAATAGCAGTCCCCCACTCACTAATTGCATGTGGAGCAGCTGTGGTATCATTCCATAGCCAATTGCTTGGAAACACACTCCTATAACTAAGCACTTCATGTGGGTGAGGGCTCTTTTCACTGTGAGCAGTACTGCATGTGGGTGTTTGACAAATAGCATCACAGAGGGTATTTAGAAATAACTACAACTTACACTGTGGAGACAGGCCAACAAACAGGAGGGGGAAGTTCCAGACATGGGGATAGAATGTTAAGTAATGCTGCTCTACATTTTAAGTAATGCTGCTTTTACAGAGTTTGTGTGGATATGGCCATTCTACATAATTTGAAGTCTGTCATGATGGGATTATGTGGGTGAGGAAAGTCTCACCTATAGGGCTGTCTGCAGACTGTCCAGAGTTTGGAGGCTTACATGTGTTCTGTTACTCACACATTTCCTATCTGTAGATATGCAGTAATATACTCTGATGATTGCAGTCAATACATGCTGACATCCATGTCAATTACTGACTTCATATCCCTCAGAAGACATTTCACACAACAAATCCTGGTACACCAGGTAATGTTCAGATTATCACAATAATATGTCAGTACTGGTGCTGT
>NC_056731.1:90733064-90735564 GCF_019279795.1 Protopterus annectens
ATATATTTGTGAACTGGAGTACTGCATTAAGTTCAGATGTGAGGTGTCATTATAATAAAGTGGTGAAATCCTCCGATAAACACAAGTGCCCCATACAGTATACGTACACATGAATCAAAGATACTAAACACATTTATATAATGTAATGAATGATAAATCAATGCCAAACAGCAAATGGTGTGTAAAATTAAAAATAAGCAATGTTAAGCATTGCACTCCTCTGCTTACGAGGTCTAAGCAATGCTTAGCCCAACTAAATATATTTGCCCATTGGTATGCCCCTTTAAGCAATGCCATCCTTAGGTAAGCAGATTTGCCCATTGCTTAGCTTTTTCAAAACCACACAATCACAGCAAAGTGCAGAAAATCTGCCCTATTTAAACCCCACAGGTGGGAATACATCTTATAACTGGTTGCAGCTTCCTCCTGTAGGCACAATGGCCAGTATTGGGCAAGGAACATGCTCCGAGCACAGTGTTGGAGCATTCAGGAGTCTAAGGTCATGGCAGGACTCCTGGTAAAAGACCATTAAGAGAGACTGCTGCAGGGCCAGTACCAGGGTTCCCAATATAAAGCAGAAGCCTGGGACCATCTTGCCCGTGACCTCACCAGTGCCACTGGTATCCCTCGAACTGTTGAGCAGGTTAGGCATCACTATGCCGACTTGAAACCGAGGAGGAGGAGGTAGTTCTTGGATCAGTGGATCCAAGAAGCTAGGCAGAGGGGTGATGTCCCAGCAGTGTGTAAGTACTCATTCTACTAACTGTTTAATAATTGCCTAGCTTATATATATTATGGATAGGTATGGCTAAATATTCCACTATGTCTCTGACAGCTGCAGCGGAGCGGGCTGTGAATCTGGATGCTCATGCGTGTAGACTGCAAAGGCTGCGTCAATATGGCAGGAAGAGTCTCATATAGGTTGTATTTAAATAAAATGGTAACAGCCTAGCAATAAAGATCTAAGCTGTGGATTTCTTGTGTTTACTCTGGTATCCTATGGTAATGTAGTGTTCGTAGGTTCATAGGATGGTACTAGGCTATCGGCCCTATGGCCTATACAAGCCTAGCCATAACAATTCCCTGGATATTTTTTCCCACAATATTTACTTCCCTGGACCCCTGTCTAGCAGGGGGACTGACATGTTCCCCAGGGTGAAGTTCCTATCTCCCATCCAGTCGTCAAGGTTTCTTTTGAAGAGGGCCAAGGAGGCCCTCTGCTTGACATGTATGGGCAGTCTATTCCAGAGTATGGGAGTCTCTGGGTCAGGAACCTATCCCTCCACCATGTTTTGTTCATTATGATGACAAGGTTTAGATCCCTGGAGCGTGTGGCTGAGAGATTGGGATTTCTTTAAGTGAAGCATGTACAACAGCTCAGGGTTTGACATGACCTTGTATGTTAAGCAGAGATTGCCTCTGAGTAGACGATATGCGACAGAGTGTAGGTGGAGTTTTTCTTAGACAATCAGCATAGGACATCTGCTTTAGGCCTGTGATTCTTTTAGTGAGGTATTTCTGTGGCCTTTCCAGTTGTTGCAGATGTCTTGGGAGGTACATACCAAATGGGGCATTGTATTCTATAATGGGTCTAATGAGGGAGGGGTACAGTGGGACAATGGGTCTAATGAGGGAGGAGTACAGTGGGGCAATGACCTCCTTTTTTCTGGATGAAAAGCCCTTAGTGATGAGGTGTGCCACATAGAAGGATGTCCTGACTGTTGTGGTTTATCTGTGAACTTTGTTAGCCAGAGTCCCTTAGTGTTGGCTTGTATTTCAGAGAAGTAGATGCCAAACAAGAGCGATCCCAGGACTGAACCCTGAGGTACTCCACTTCTCTGGAGCTGGATTTGGAGTCTGCTACTTCTACAGTGTGGGTTCTGTCAGTAAGCCAGTTGGCAACCCATCGAGTGACGTAGGGATTAATGCCCAGCTTATGATTCCAGAGTGAGGGATGGTGTCAAAGGCCTTGGCGATGTCCAGATAGGATGTGGGGACCACCTTATCCTTGTCCATGGCTCTGGAGACTGATTCAAAGAAATCAATCCAGTTCAGGAGACAAGATCGTCCATTTACAAGCCCAAACTGCATGGGGTCCAGTGTTTGAAGGTTGCCAATGTCTTTGTTTATAAGTTCTATGATACTACGTTCCATGGCCTTGCAGATCAGGCTCATCAGACTGATGGGGCGGTAGTTCCCGGGATCCAAAGTGGATCCCCCCCTTGTGGAGTGCATTCTCTTAATAGTACTGTTGTGTTAATCACTGTTACCCACACTGTGCTACATAAATAAAATGTGTAGGAATGTCTGGATAAGACTATTGTAATCACAAGGTCATATTGTACAACTGAGGGAGACTTAGAAAACAGTGAAAGGATGCACAAGAAAATCCAAATAGCACACACTACTATGATGTAAACTGTTGCATTCTTAGCACAAACAGCCATGGTTCAAATCCTGGGAGTGGTAGTAAGCTGTACACATAATCATACCTCTCAAC
>NC_056731.1:90740564-90775564 GCF_019279795.1 Protopterus annectens
TATATATATATATATATATATATATATATATATATATATATATATATATATATATATATATATATATATATATATATATATATATATATATATATATATATATATATATGCATATATATATATATATATATATATATATATATATATATATATATATATATATATATATATATATATATATATATATATACATATATATATATATATATATATATATATGTATATATATATATATATATATATATATATATATATATATATATATATATATATATATATATATATATATATATATATATATATATATATATATATATATATATATATATATATATATATATACATATATATATATATATATATATATATATATATATATATATATATATATATACATATATATATATATATATATATATATATATATATATATATATATATATATATATATATATATATATATATATATATATATATATATATATATATATATATATATATATATATATATATATATATTTGTCTACATATACAGATATATATATATATATGTTTGTATATCTAGCTATATATATATATATATATATATATATATATATATATATGTATATATATAAACTAAAATATATTTATATAATATAACTTGTATATAGATAGATAACATAAATTGTATATCTATCATATATAATATATATACATATATATATATATATATATATATATATATATATATATATATATATATATATATATATATTATATATATATATATATATATATATATATAGTTTGTCTACATATACAGATATATATATATATATATATGTTTGTATATCTAGCTATATATATATATATATATATATATATATGTATATATATAAACTAAAATATATTTATATAACATAAATTGTATATAGATAACATAAATTGTATATCTATCTATATATAATATATATATATATATATATATATATATATATATATATATATATATATATATATATGAATGTGTAGTGCAATCGCACATCAGAGCCACATCCTGAACCGTGTAGTGCAATCGCACATCAGAGCCACATCCTGAACCTCTCACTGCAAAAGATATTAGTACCTATAGATAAGAATAGTAGATGTAGAGGGTGCACAGTATATCCAACAGACATAAGTCCTGTATTTGTCACATGTTAATATGTCCAGTGTGTCAGTCATGCCCACAAATGATAATATTTGCATGAAAATATACCCACACACAATGCAAAGGACATTACACCACACACAAGTATGCATACACAGAAAAATGTATTTGTGCACTATTGAATTGTTTATGCCATTTGTTACAGCACTGATTTATGCAGGTCTCATACAAAACAGTTGATGCAAGTAATGTGAAAAATATAACATACTATGCTGTCCAGGCTAAGGCCTTCAAGTAGTACAACAATAAAAAAAGCACTTGCTTTGAAGATAAGAAACAATCAACACTTAATTACAGATGTAGTTCAGCAGCCTCTAATTACATTCTGTATTCAACCCCTCGGGGGAAGCGTAGTAGTTGTGAAACAATCAACACTTAATTACAGATGTAGTTCAGCAGCCTCTAATTACACTCTGTACTCAACCCCTCGGGGGAAGCGTAGTTGTTGTGAAAATGTGAATGTATCTGTTACATAACAATGCTTAACTTAAAATGTCACTATCACACTGACAGACAGAACTGTATGTGTATCACTGTAAGCTGTAGGCCACCACTGTTCTCATGGAGAAAGTTATGGAAATGTACAGCCATATACCTCAATGTGTCTTAACACAGATATCCCTCACATGTTGTAACAGCCTAGGTTAAAAACATTGAATCCCCCTCCCCCATAAAAAGTTGTACAAGGGCAAATAACACTCTGTACCATACACTGACCTCTGGAATGTACAAGGTCACACATGTTTTGTCCAGCTGTTGCCCTCATATATATGGACCCTAAGCACAATTTGTGTGGGAGTCCACAACGTGACTGGAATGATAGCAGGAATTTTAGCAGTAAATAATGATAGGCCATTACCTAACAACCTCTTACTGTATTACATTAGGACAAAGCCTGGCATATATGTGGAGGACAGAGGCTGGAACACAGGACAATATTTCCAATACTGTTGTTATACACTGTGAAAGTTGCTGGTGTTACAGGATTGGTTGCAACATACCTGTACTTAGGAATATGAAGTCAGAAACACAGCGGAATGTTTCCATATACTGATAGAAATCAACAGAGTTATGCCACTGATCTGTCAGACACATGACCTGTGTGGTGAGCAGACAAAGCATAACTGCCAATCCTCTGGACATCATGTTTATAAGACCACAGTTGAGAGCTATGCAGACAGACTGCATTCCATGCAAAACTAGCATGTACACACAGACCCTGTAAAACCAGCAGTATGCAATGCAGACAGCAGCAATACTTACACTCTGTCTGTAGTTCTTGAACCTTATACAAACTTGTATGTGTCCTGTGTCCGCTTGTTTTGTTGTGGAAGGTATTGCCACCTGCTGTCTGTAACAATGCCTACACAAAGGAAGGATGTCTTCCATACAGGAAAGGTAAAGGGACAACCCCCACAATTTTGCTGTCATTTATAGTAGTGGGTTGCTATGAGACTGGCTATTGGAAGTACTATACAGCTGGCTGCATGCAATTAGCAAGTGAGTAACACCACTTGGTGCAGAGGCCATCACCTGCTCCTGAGCAACATCTACAAAAGGCATGCTGCAACCTAGTCAAAGTAGCTTGAGCCCTGTAGTGGAGAGAGAGAGACACACACAGAGAGAGACTGAGAGAGAGAGGGAGAGTGGGATCCCCCCAAAAAACAGCCAAAACAGAACTAAAAGTTAAAAACAAAAGGTATACAAACAGGAAAACAGCAATCAAGCCAGACATCCTTAAGCTGAAACACAGAAAAGAGCATACCACTACAACAGGTATGTGAACCATGACACCATTGTATGTGAATGTAGTATTTGGTCTATAATAATGGGACAGATGATTTTGAAGGCTTGATATGTGCCATCAAGTCTTGCTGTAATGATGTCCTACTGAACAATTGCTATGGACATAGCATCTGGCCCTGTGGGCAGTGGGCCATACCTGTCAACTGTGTGGATCTGCACAGAATGACAAGATGTAACCCATCATAATGCCTGTGTTGTTCCTCCAAACATGTATATGAGTCTAGCAAATAGCTGAAGGTGGGAGAAATGAAGACATTATACACACGAATGTCAGACCCCTCCACCTGCAGAACAGTCATGCCAATGTGAAATGTATCATGCACAAAAGTCATAGGTGTGTAATAGGCCTATCTACAATCTGCCACTATATATTCCCCTATTTCACTTACAAGTAGTGGTCTTAGACATGTCAAAGGCATATGTCCTGTTCCCCACTGTAGTGTGATATTGGTGTTAGTAGATAAAGTTAGGGGGGTTGTCGGGGCACCCCCCACAATGAGGGGTGTGGGTGGTGTAGACCTCCACATAAGTTGGTTTTCTGTTGTCTGGTGGTGTTGTACATTATATGGTAAAACCCAACTTGGTGTGGGGCTACGCTCCCCCACACCACCCCTAAATATATATACTAACACCAGGTTTGCAATACGGTGGGGAAAAGGACAAATACCTTTGACATGCCTTACAGTACTACTTGTCGGTAAAATGATTATTAGGTGCAATGACTGTTAGGTGACATTAACCTTAGATGAGTTTGTCTCAGTGAAATGGGTGTCAGTGAAATGTTTTTTCAGTGAAATGATACGAATCTGTATATATACATATTAAAAAGTGTCCCTACTGTTGAATGACTGTGCTGTATGAGATGTTTGGTACCACCTCACATATATATGCAGCCTAGATGGCTTACTGGTAAATATACATTCGTATATATACATATTAAAAAGTGTCCCTACTGTTGAATGACTGTGCTGTATGAGATGTTTGGTACCACCTCACATATATATGCAGCCTAGATGGCTTACTGGTAAATATACATGGCTATGGTGTGCAGGGTCCTGGGTTACACACCTGCAAGGACTGATAATGTATGTGCTGGCCAGAACAAGGACTGTTGGATACATAGTGATTAAGGCACCTGTAAGTACACGTTAGTGGGTGCAAAATGGACAGTCATGTATGGTGTGACATTTGTGTTGGTAACACATTACTCTGTGTGTGTGTTAAGTTGAGAGTGGAATGTTAGGGAAGGATAGTAGGTATATATGGGGAGGTAGGATGGTTTGGAAGACCAGACATGATGGACAAAACAGCATACAGGGTTAGTGTATGACACATATGGTGGGTAAACGCCCTGGACAAGGAGGGGTGTTTGGAAATAGGAAGCCCTATACAGGCCAAATGGAAATAGTGGGGCTGAGCTCCCCACACACAGGCAGACATCGCTGCACCTTCACAGCCCTGAAGGTGGCTGTGCTAGGGGCTGAGCAGTAGGAGCAGGCTGAACCTCTTCATGCAACATGAGGACATCATGGTTGTGTTACTGATCACACAATTCTCTGCAGAGCTCCCTATGCACCAGACCCTGGACCTGATGTCAGGTTACAGGATCCTGTCTGTGTGCACTCCCAGGGGGGACACAGGCCCCATCCCCTGAGGTGGATCCTCCTGAAGGTAGTGTAGGACCAGCAGATGAAGAGGTCTCGTGTCGGGTCCCAGATGTGATGCAGCCTAAACCCATGGCCAGATGAGGTAAAAAAGGTGGGTCTGCTGGGAACAGTATTCCCAAATGTGATATTGAGTTGCAATGTTACAACATATGTTATATCAGTAATGTCAGTAATAGTTAACATAATCCAGGATTAGCTATAACAGCATGCATACATAGTCCCAGTAACCCAAAACACCAGATTTGGAACGGTTGCATAGCAAACAGAACAGATGCATATATGGAACCACAGTGGCCATTACAATGGCATGCAGGTGACATTGTTAGCAACAGGCCACAAATGATACTGTTTAAACATGGAACATAAATAACAACAAAGTTCAGTATGTGCTGCACAATAGGATGCATGTCCCAACAGAAGGTTTGGTGTAAACATACCGAGTGATGTGTGTGTTCAGATTAGGTATGCATATATGACGGGGGTGAGGGAGATGTTAAGTATCAAGTATGATAATCTTGCAGTATGATGTCCTCAGACCTTGTCAACTGTTTGTCTTTCATGTACTATGTTCTGGGAAAGGTTGCCTGAATATACTGTAGATGAAACGGAGATCATTGTGCAGTACCTCGTGCAGCATCACAGAACCCTGTTTTCATGGACATCACGTGATATGTAGGAGAGGACTACGCTGTGGAATTAGCTTGTCCCCAGGGTAAACGATGTCAGCCTGCATAATCAAGGTTATGAGCAGGTAAGACATCACTGTATTGACCTCATCTGTCACACCTGTCAACGTGCTGCTGCTGTCAGAAGGGACCAGCAAGCCACAGGTGGGGGACATACCATCCAGCCCCCACTGACTCATGTCGAGGAGCTCCTCACCAGCCTTTGGGCACCCACACACTGGCAAATTCCAGCAGCCGAATAAAGTATTGTGGAGGTGGCTGCCACCCACACAATGGAGCAGAAGCATCCAGGTAAGGCCCCAGGGCACATTAGTAGACCAGTGCTGCTTATCTATCCTCATTTGTAAAGTATATATATGCATATGTCAGATAATACAGACTATTGCTGCAGTATATTAAGGAGCAGATGTGCATAATCTCTAGTATTGTTGGTTTGTATAGATGACATTCTGAAATGCTGCTCCCACCCTGTACCAATGGCACAGGTGTGGCTACTGACATTACATTTCTCATACAACTATGTAGGTCCCTCTGGTATCCAACTAGGGCAGCAACTTGCGGCTGGTTAGTATAGATTTTTTTTCTATTTCACATTTGCCAGTACACTGGTCATGCTATATGCCATGCACACATGTAACACACCTACCTATATTGCATGCTGTACATATTCCCTTATTGTTGCTGTTAACTGCACTGCATCATAGTGGTCACCTTGGTGCCATATCTGAAGGGTATGTATGGGCTTGCAGTATACCACAAAACCTGTCAGTGCAAGATATGTGGACATAGATGAATATAATGGTGGGAGGAACAGTACCCTTCTACAGTGTGTAAAACACTGTATACATATACACCACTATCACAATGGCAACTATTCTAGATCTACACACTGCCAAATCACAGCACCACATTACACGCTGTTTACAACTTGTAATGTGATCCTAAAATAAGCAATGCATGTGTAATATGGAACCCTATGTTAGGACAACAATTATGGGTAATACATACCTTAACAAACACTGGATGCATATGTGCGCACACACTCCAAATAACATGTTGTAGAAGCAGCTAGTGAGGTACTGACAGCATTTGCTCTTCTGGAATACACACCTTCCATCATGTACAGGGCCTAGATGTCACACCAAGTAATGTTCTGCTGTCCAAGACATCTGTTCATGACATCTGCCCACTCACCTGCAACAGAGGCAGCCCTGGCTTGCACACCTGTTATAAACCATGGAATACATCCCATATCTAAAAGGTAGCACTGAGGAGTAGGAAAAGTAGCCTTACCTCAACATTGCATATACCATGGCAAACAGTGCAGTCATGTATGTGTGTATGATGTATGGGTCAACATTCATGTCAGAAATAAACAGATGCCCATCCAAGACAGATGACAGCACATGTTGCAAACTGGTCACAGAGGCTGCCCAGACACATCCAGCAACACCAGGGACCTGCAGGAATGTCTAGCAGGTACTGCCTGCATAGTACCTGTGTAAACAATTACCTGGACTCTGCATAATTGTGGCCTGTGGGTTAAGGTACTCAGATCAAAGAGTTGTTCTGCAGGGAACATCATCCAGGGGTCTCTCCAGGTACCATATGCATGACATCAAATCTCCCACAGGCATATGTTATTTATTTTTATTAACATTTGTTGACTGGGAAAGTCCGACTAGGTTCCACAGAGCCTGTTTTCAGCAGAGGCCCGGGGAGAAATGCTCCAGATGCATGTCTTTGGAATGTGGGAGGAAACCGGAGTACTCGGAGGAAACCCACGCGAATACAGGGAGAACATGCAAACTCCACACAGAAGGCACCCCAGCCGAGAATTGAACCAGAGAACCTCTTGCTGTGAGGCGACAACATTAACCGCTGCACCACTGTGCCGCCCTGCAATGTGTTATGGTGTTCCAAGACCAAGGCTGAAACCTACAGACATTATTAATAAAGATACATGAACTACACAAGCATCACCTCGGACCACCTCACGCCCACCATCCCCATCTGTACCCTGCTGGTGCCAGTGTACACCTGTAAGTTTGCTGTTAATTAGCAGAAACTATGGTGGTAGACATGTTGTTCTGCATGTAGGACACCGCCATGTCACACTCATGTGTGGTCCATAGTTGTTATACATCTGAAAAACGGCTGAGGATGGGGTGGTGTGTCACCCTGGAACACAACAGTGAACCAAAGCATATGTCCAAAGGTCATATAGAATGGCTGCATCTGAACACAGTCAAGGTCATGCATTGTGCAGGACATAACCCTGACTCAACAGCAATAGTGTAGGGACTGTGTGACCTCCAAGGGCTGTGCACGAGCCATGCTTACAATCTGGCAGAGTTGGGGGACATTTGTAGGGAGGGGTGACCACATAATGTCAAGTGAGGATGGGCCATGCCATTATACACCTTCCATGAAACGTTACTGCTGTTGTTCATGTACAGGTACTGCAAAAAAACATTGTGCTAAGGGTGTGCACACTTATGCAACCCACATATTGTATGCATCGCTATCAATATCTGCACAACTAACACCTTTGTTTCATACTGTATGTGATTGCACAGGTCATATGTCACATATCAGGTATATGTAATGGTAACATATGCAGTGTTGTGGCCCCATGGTCTATCAGGGAATATGGTGGCATGTCAATATGGGTGTGAACACTCCTCATATCCACAGTAAGCTTGGGGATTTGTCAGCATAATTGCATGTCATTGCTGAGACATGCACTGCTGATGAGATATGCAAATCAAACATCAGGCACTCACTATTGCCATCTGTCCTCATATCAGCCCAGGTATGTGTCTGCCAAACACATAGGGGCTGTGGCAACAGAGCAAACATAACTGCCACATGTATACATAGTCAACAAAGGTGTGTACTCCTGTGAGGTATGGTGCACAGTACATGGCAGGGTGCTGAACAGGTGCACAGCAATACTGTATACACGGGTGCAATGTGTTCCAGGGGAAGGGCCATCACCTACTAACACAACTCACACATCACAGAGATGTATAATGTCGATAACAAGGATTGAGATAGCTGCACTGCATCTTGTTGATTGCTATATGTCATGCATGTGGACGTGGGTAATCAGAGGTGTCTGTAATGTCTATATGCCACCTCACCTGTAAGTGTTTGTGTGTGTGTATGGGGGGGTGTAGGTGTGTGGGTATGGATGTAGAGGTAAGGAATGACATAAAGGTCTGAAAGCAAGGTTTCTGTTTTCCCCTCACAGGTGGCAATGTGGGTCAGGGTATCGGAAGTTAGTGTCCACACAGACTCTGACAATGATGATAGGTGTGGTGAGGCACAGGCGGGGTTGTCAGTGGCTGAAGCTGTGCCATTGGTTGACATTCCAATGTTATCCATCCCATGCCCGCACACAGTCATATTGCCCATACATACCCCATCACCAGTGGCCATAGATCAGGGGCAGTTGGAGGGTGGTGGCATGGAACAGGGCAGTGTGGGAACTTTGACAAGTGTCTGTACACAGCAGCCATAGCTGGATGTCTGGCAGGTCACCACAAAGGCAGATGTACAGGGATGCTCATAGGAGGGCTATTGGACATCATGCTCCTGGCAGCAGTGCCACAGCTGGTGTCACCAGACTCATGTTTTGGGCCATCATGGAGGCACAGGCATGTATGGAATGGTATACCAGAGACGGTCTGAAGCTACAGAGGGCTACATATTGAGCTGTTATAGACACCATCCTTGATCTCGCAGGTTAGTTTGCAGAAGTCATGGATAGACAGTTTGGTGAGCTGGTGGGACTGGTTGACCATACACTGTCCATGTTAGAGTGTATGTTGATGATACGGCGACAGCCATGTGGATGTAGGTCAGCATCACCAACAGGTAGAGGTCTATGTGGATGCACAGGAAGTCGTAGATGCTCCCATAGTGGCAGTACCAGCACCAGCACTGGGGGGGGGTGCTGTCCACACCACACAACAGCAGTCCATGTGCATGTGGCCCTGGCCAGTCCCAACAGATACCTGGAGCCAGCGGACAGGTGTCCTCCTCATTGAAGAGTAACATATCTGGCCTTGTACCTGGTAGTGCCCGTGGAACCCCTGGTGGGCATAGTTCTCATGTCCATGGCCGGAGACAGTGAACTGCACACCCTGCCATGTACGGTCTGCAGCTGACCAACAGACCCATGTATAGGGCAGGCAAATGGCCAAACTGTATGTATACACACACACACACACACACACACACACACATATCACCAAGACAGGTAGGGCACCTCCATACCTGCACACACCACATCTTCACAACCCAATTAATAGCAAAGCCCCCTAACACACATGCATGCTGTCAACCAAACAGCTCAGCCTAGGTCTTTGGCAAACCCACACCACACCCTGTACATATGATACCTGTGCGACATCCCTGTCATCCATAACATTGATGCAGGGACAGGCTACTATGGTTCTGATGCACAGGGTGAATATACAAAGGTCCATCAATGTAATGCTGTGTAATATGTTTTTAGCAGGCAAGTTTAATGCTTGCATGTCAGGATGTGTAGCTGTGTAGGCATGATGCAATATAGCTGGTATTACCACTGACTGGTAGTGGTCTCCATAATGTATTCCGTTTTTGTTGGAGGTGTGTATGTGTCATCAAGAGTTTGGTCTGCTGTTGTGTCCTACAAGGAGTTTGGCAATGTGGTGACACATTTTGTCCATGTCATATCCTGGGTACAGCTGCACACAGGTAACAGGTGTGTATAATTACTGCATGTGCCACATGGCTGATAGGTCTGAGGGTGTCTATACACATGAGTGCATGGTGGCTGATGTCACCAGCCCACCTACAGTGGACAATGTACAGTGCACTGGGTGGTACACACCACATGTTTTCGTATAACAGACACACACAGAGGCTTTGGTGTTGATGCTGTACACACACATTACTGTACACATGGATGTACTGTATTTGTCAGTGAACACATTTTAGCATATTTAATTTCACCAAGACATAATAGGCCAAACATCACAGCAGTACATAATCAGTCTGCTACTTTAATGTCATCAATGATGGTACTGGCAGGGTATGTGTCCCCTTCTCATATTTACGGCAATCCTGGCATTGGTAAACCAGAGGTGTGCTGGTGTGTGGCACAGTCCTACACTTTGAAGGTTGTGGGGTGGTATACAGCTGCACATTGTGTGATTGATGACTACCTAACCTGTTAACATACACTGTATAGTAATACAGCAAACTAAGCATCAGAATGCACACAACAATAACCCCAATGAGGGTGGCTGTGTCCACAACCTTAACAGCCAACTATATATACCAACTCCAGTATCATTGTTCAGCTCTACAGTGGGAAAGAGGGCATGTACACATCTACCACCTGTTTTGATGGAAATAATTCCCATCACAGCAGTCCTTTGAAATTTCATCATATGCCAGTCAGTTCATGGACAGATGACCTCCTGTGACATGTATATTCAGCGAACTGAAGTAGATCCCTTCACATACACACACACACACATATACTTGGCAACACTGACAGTAGAACCTCTACCTAGGTACGTGTTGATAATAATGTTATTGGCGTAATTGCACACAACACACAGCTGTAGGATGAGATGTCTCCTGAGTCTCTTCATAGGTGAGGACCATCACCAGGCCTTGTACAGTATGGTAATGGGGGATGTACTATGTGTTACTGGACAACACATAGTATGTCATACTATCATAGACACATTGACAAGCTCATTACAGTCATAGACACATCTGACAGACCTGGGTTTACCAGTGCAAACTACCATGTCAATGAATCCATTCTGTTACAGATACCTTGCACACAGCACAGGCATCATTGGCCTGTATAGTGTACTCAGTTACATATATGGTTGATGGTGACAGTGGTCCTCATACAGTGGGCCTTGGAACATGTGCTGGAAGTATCATGGTGTCACAACAGTATTCCCAACACCCACACCACACATTGGGTACGTTGCTCACTGACACCCATGATAATACTCTGTCGTACCCACAATCACACATTGACCATGACTGCAATACAAACCCTTGTCTATCTCAACAGTCCTTCTACAGGGTTATGCATTTATTGCACATACCACTGGTATAGTAGAGTGATTGTTTGTCATGGCTCTCTTGAATGTCAGCGACATCACTATGCCTTACAGTGTATGGGCAGTTGCACTGTATTTGGACAATGTAGCCTCGGAATGATGTATCCTACAAATATACACACTTGCACACATACACCCACTTGTCAGGAATCAGAGGGTAACCCATGGCTATCTAGCCATTTGTACAACAGTGTTGTGCTGGTACTGCAAGCTCCAGGTAGCCCACAAAGTGAAGAGTGTGACAAGGTACATGTAAGGTGCAGTACAGCAGCAGCCATTTCTAACTATGGCAATGGGGGGTGCAATGTGTGAGGAGGTCCTAGGGGTATTATCAACAGCAGGTTTACAAACACATGAACAGTATAAATTATATATTATAATATATATTATATATATATATATGTATATATATATATATATATATATATATATATATATATGTGTGTGTGTGTGTGTGTGTGTGTGTGTGTGTGTGTGTGTGTGTAATATGTATGTATATATATATATATATATATATAACAAAAATACAGATTATTAGCAAGTAATGCTTTACTTTAGGAATAAAAAAGAAAGTAATGATTTGACATTACATACTTTAGAAAAAGGGCTAGCACATGTTTTTAAATTTTTTGTACTTCAGGTTTTAGACTTAGATATGAGAAGCATTGACCTACCCAATCGTACAGAAGAAGCAGAACAGAAATAGATACTGCTTCTTAATGCAGAGAGAGACCTCCAGGTCTCAATGGTGTTTTTACTTTAAAACCTTTTTTGAAGGCATGCCCTCTGAAACACTAATATAGTCCTTTTAAATAGAAGCTTGTCTTTTTATTGGTTTAATTGTTTCTTTGTAATCTTATTTAATTGCTTTCTTTCTGTATTGAGATTGATGAAGTGGTGTGACAACCGTGAAAGCACTTAGTTTGTTTTACCTTTTTCTCTTCTGTATTAAAAATTGGTTTTATTTTAAGCCTTGTAGGCTCGGTACTTTTATTTATTTTCATTTACTTGCTTTTATTGTACCGTTCCGAGTTGTATTGTTTTTTTTTATTTTTTACTATATTTAACATCATGTGGGTGTTGGCCCTTTTCATTCACTGTGAGCAGGATTTCATGTCGGTGTTTGGCAAACAGCATCACAGAGGGTAGTGGGATATACCTCTTACAACATACACTGTGGAGACAGGCCAATAAACTGGAGGGGGATGTTGCAGACATGAGGACAGACTGTAAGTCTTGCTCTACTACATTTGAAGTAATGTTGGTTTAACAGGGTTTGCGTGGATATGGCTGGCCTACAAGATTTAATATCTGTCATGACAGTGTCATGTGGTTGAGGAAACTCTCACCTGTAGGGCTATCTGCAGACTGGTCAGTGTTTGGAGTCTTGCGTGAGTTGTGTTACTCACAGATGACCAATCATTAGAAATGCAGTAGCATATTCTGAGGATTGCAGTCAGTACATGGTGACAGCCATGAGAGTTACTGACTTCATATCCCTCAGAAGATATATGTCACAACAAACCCTGCTACACCAGTAAATGTATGAGTTTATCACAGCAACATGTCAATATTAGCCCTGTGTTTGTGCCTCCAGCCACAACTCTGTCAACCTTTGTACATATGTCATGCAGTAAGAGGTGCATATGTTCAGTACACCATTATTTATTGACATCATACCTGATAAGCCAGTGAGATATCAGGCTGCTAGCCATGTTATGTATAGTAGGGCTTATATTTGAGGACAGAACCTGGACATTCTGTTGTAGTGTGGTCTGTGTACTTATGGTGATTGTCGACAGAGTGTGTATTGCGAATATGTACCTTGGCCTGTGTACAGACTGTGGTATTTGTCATTGTTTTTGGTCCTGTTCTATCTGATGTTGCATGCTGCTCCAGTGTATGGTACCCTATCTGCGTACATGTTTGTAGGGCCAAACCCACACATGTCCCATACCACAGTCAGGTATCGGAATACACTGTGTATTGGCCCAGTATATGTAGGGTTAGTGTATGAGTGGCACATATGAGGATGGTGTTGATCAGACAACCCATATACTGTAATATTAAGCACATTTACAATATCTGGCTGTGTTCAGATTGGTTGTGGGTATGTGCTTTCATACAGGTGTCGGTTACTCCATGCTGTTACATGCCTGTACAGCCTGCTATATTTGCAGGTACATGTGTATTCCCCCATAAGAAATGAAGGCCAGTATTATGGCAGTCTGACTGTAGTTTGCACAGTGCTTTGTGATATGCCTAGCAGCTCAGTGTACTTACTCAGTGTGATGTAACGTCTAGATATTTGTCAGATGTACTGCTACCGGGACACCATAACTGTTGTGTACTTCTAACAAAACAGTGGGATGCTGTACAAATGCATGTCACTAACTAGTGAGTAGAATGTGGGCTTGTGACCTCTGCAATTCTGGTTATTATGTGTCAGGACAGACAGGAGTGTGTGAATGCATAAACTGTGTGCGCATATCTATTCCGATGTTTACGTAATATCCCCATTTACATGGCTGTTAACATACACTTTGTCAGGCTTGGTCCACACGTCTTGCAATAAGCGGTCCTGTGTATAACTCTGGATTGACCAGAGTGTGTCAGACTGTCCACATTTATTGGTCATATCTCTGCTGTATTCCACAGGACCATTACTGTGATATCTGTGGAACTGTACTATGGTGATCTTAGGATGTCTGTCAGTAACTGATGGTGTACATGTCAATATCATATGCAACTTCCCACGCACAACATTTCTGTTAAGACAACCCCTGTTACAGTATACTAAGAGATTGCAATTATTGGTGCTGAGGTATGACTCCCCTACATGCTCTGGACATACGTTAACATATATATATATATATATATATATATATATATATATATATATAAAGAGAGAGAGATACACACACACACATATATATATATATATATATATATATATATATATATCAAAACTAAAATAACTTAAAACAACCTGACCACGAGAAATGAACCTCGAACTATAAAACAAAAAAATAAAACGCGTAGGATGAACTAGTGTTTTAGCGCTTTCATTTTTATTGATGGATAAGACTTCTTCAGAAACAAATACATAAATGCAGTGCAATCATTTGTACACACTTTATATTCTGTAATTCAAAAAAAATACTAACCTGTCATAAAGAGATAAAATGTCAAAGGGCCAATCATAAGACTCCACAATAAAATAACCCAACCCATAAAAAATGCTGTGATTACCAAGAGATGTCAGCATTAAAAGGTACATTATCATCGTGACTTAATTAACTAATCAAATTAAATTAAATAAAGGACAATAATAATTTAAGATATTCAGAAATAACAGTATAGGGGAATCACTGAAACCAAAGTAAGCAATAGAGCTGAAATCCAATATTTAAACTGCCAAAGCAGCACAGGAAATGTCAAGAAGTCCAAAACTCAGTGTGTCATTCATCTAGCAAAACCCCTGTTGCCCTAGAGAAGTCTTGCAACCAGACAAAACAAAACCACTCTGTTTTTAACGTAGCCAACGCAGTGCACATTTAATATTAATATGTTCATTGAGACCAGGGGCTGAGTCAGCTCCCAGCAGGAGCTGCCATTTAAGTTCCTTCATTTCTAGCAGCGCGTTGCAGTCGCCAAAAAATAACTCCAGCTTTTCCAATACGAAGAACTGAAACCCAGAGAAATTCATGCATTTGCTGTTGTGGTTTCCTAGTGCATTAGTGCTATCCTTTTTGCGGATAGCTGCCAGGTGTTCCTTAGATCTGTCAGAAAGTTTTCTGCTATTTTTACCAATGTAGAACTGGTTATATCTTTTGCATATAGCTGCATATACCACCCACTCCGTGTGGTAGTACATATGCTGCGTAAAAATAACTTTGTAGTTCCAATGTGGGAAGCTGTAAGAGCTGCAGTTTAAAATGTGTTGGCAAACTACACAGTGGCCACAAGTAAACATGCCTGGGGTTCCTTGTGTTAGATCCTGGTTTCTTATTAGAAAAGGCAAGTCCCTGTTTTCGAAACTTGCCCTTAACGGAGAGGATTTTTTGTAGGAAAAGGTAGGTTTTTCACCTAAAATAGATTTTAGATCATCCTGGCTGGAAAAAAAGTTCCAATTCTTAATGATGATTTCCCACATCACCTGCATGTCCCTACTGATTGGTAATGGAAAACTGCAGAGTTTATCAGTCAAATTAGTACATCTGCTGCAGCTGTTGTAGCCAAATATCAGTATAGGCTTGTGCTTGATGTGTCTATCTTTTGTATTACCCTAGTCAGCTCTTGTTTCATAATGTGGTCAGGATAGTTTCTTGCTAAGAACATACTTTTGAGGAAATAGGCTTCAGAAACAAAATTCTCATCTACACTGATAATTTGGGAAAGGCGGATGAACTGTCCTTGTACCACATTCTTTTTGGATAAATGTGGGTGCTGACTATTGTAGTCCAGAAAATTGTTGCGATAAGTGTATTTATGGTGGATGTTGGATTCCAAACTATTGTTAGACTTGTTGATCTTTATGGTGGTGTCCAGGAAATGGATATTTGCACCTTATCCAGAGATGGTAAAATCCAAGTATCCTATGCTATTAGTTATCTCCTTGATGAAAGTCAGTTCTATGTCTGTGCCTTCCCAGAAAAAAAAATATCATCAATATAATGTCTATACATCCGTATAGACTGGTAGCCAGGTAGGTGGATGAACGTTTCTAACTCCCAGGTACTAAGGACCAAGTTGGCTAGCGCTGGGGCCATTTTTGACCCCATAGCTACACCCTGTACTTGTTGGTACAGTTTTTGATTGAAATGAAAAAAAGTTGTTGTTGATAACTACCTTTGCTAGGTCACAAATAGTTTTAGTTCTGTTAGAGGAGAACTCTGCATATTTGGAGAGATACAATTTTAGAGCTTCCAACCCTTCTTTGTGTGGGATGTTTGCATACAGGGCTACTATATCCAATGTAACTAGAGAGCAGTTAGATGGACCTATTTGAGCCCTGTACATGTGATCTAAGAAATCCCACGAGTCCTTCAGATAAAAGTTGGTGGCTTGTACCAAGGGGTTAAGCACAGCATCCAAATATTCTGAGATTTTTTCAGTTTTAGTGTGTTTATTTGATATCACCAGCCTGAAGGGTGGATCACTTTCATTCTTGTGCATGTTCGGGATGCCAAATAGTTCACCCATGCTAGGGTTCATGCCAAGCATATACATGTGCTCCTCCAGTGAAATATTTTGAGTTTGCTCTAACTTTTTGAGTAGCTTGTCTATACTAGAAAACTGATGACTGTATTAGTGTAAGTGGCTGTGTAAAAAGTGCCATTGTTCAATTCATTATTCACTTTTTTGATGTAATCTTCCTGTGTCATGAGCACTATGCCTGTGCCCTTATCCGCTTTCATGATCCTGAGTGTCTTGTCATGTTTGAATTCCTTTAGGGCTAGTTGTTCAAGTTTGGATAAATGAAACCATTTAGAGTTGCTAGGTAGCTTTAATAGCAATCTCATGTTGTGTTCACAGACCTTCAAGAAGGTTTGCACTACATGGTGCAGAGTCGGGTTAAACAGGGTCTTCATTTTTATCAGTGTGTTATGGTTGAGGTATTCTTCAGAATCTGAGGATTTCTCATTGTACCTAGTGCTATTGTTATGCCAAAATTTTAAGTTGAGTTTCCTGGAAAAAAACCTGAGTTCCAGTAATGAGTCCATTATGTTCACACTCTGCCCAGGGATGAAAGTGAATCCCTTGCTTAGCAATTGGATGTGTGCTTCTGAGAATGTTCTGTTTGACAGGTTGAAAACTGGGCAGTCAAGGAAAGCCTGTCTCTGGTTGTTAAAGTTGGTATCCAACACTTGCTTTGGCTCCTGGTTCATATGGTTCTCTCTAGAGGAAGGTATATGTGTACTCTCATCTTCCCACTCCCTTGTCCTGTCCTGTATGAATTCCTGGGAGTGTTGGTTAGATCCCATTGACCCTGCTCTAAAAAATAATTCCTGTTGTTATTTTCCGCAGCAGTAGTTAAATTCAGTGCTGGAGAATTTTGGAATTTTGTTAGAGTGAAGTGGAAGTGGTGAAACTGAATCAGATGTTCCTGCTAGTGTGTTTCTATGTTCCTCTAGTAACTGCCACATTGGTGGTGTTGTGTAGGTTGCTGCTGGTTGATTGTTACTCTGTGAAGGAGAACTTGCGTATGGGTTAGCCGTTTCTGAGACTTGTGTAGTCGGCTTATGTCTGTGCTCGTTGTGCCACTGTCTATGATTACTTGGTGTTTGTTTAAAGCCTCTGCCCTTATTTTTATTGCCTAAAGGGTAAACAAGATCATTAAAGTACTGCCACTGATCCCTTTGCAGTTGATTTCATTTGTGGTTCAGTAGTGTAGCTGTGTGGCAGGAAATTTTGTGATTTAGTCCTTCAAATAGATGTCGGTATAAGTCAAAATCACTATGCTCTATGATTTTAACATGTAGGTTTTCAACATCTGTTTTTAAGTTTATTAGTTTTTCTTCATTATGTTTGGTGAGTATCCTGAGTGGAGTTATTTCCGGCTTCATTATATAGTTGTTTACTAGTTCTTTATACAGAGGGGAGTTAGTAGTAGTACCGTTCGGGAACTTGTAAAACCTGAGTCCCTGAGCAACTAAACCCAGTTGGATGCCCATGTTGAGGTAAAAATTATCATACTCAACATTTTTAAACTTTATTAATGTCCTTTCAAGTGTGTAAATTAAGTTCTTGCATTCAGAGTGCCTTTGTTGTATTCCGATGAGGGTATGTTCTGTAGCAGTGTTGGTTCTAAATCTTTCTTCATTTAAGAATGGATTATTAGCGTCAGTTCGGACAAATTTTAAAACAGATTCTCTACTAAATAGATCATTATTGGTGTTTCCCTCAAGCACTGGTTGTGTCGTTTGTCCATCGTTAGGCTGCGTTGGTTGGGCAGTCTGTGAGAATACATTGTTGTTGTGATTAAGAAGAAAATCATTGTTCAAAAGTTGATTTACCTGTTGCTGGAAGTCAATATTGTAGTGGTCCAACATTCCTCTTGCTATATTATTGGTTTTGTTAAATGATCTAGTTGGCATCTCTATCTCTTCAGACAGCTGTGTGTGTACTCTTTATTCTCTGTAGTTTGGGCTGCTTGAGCCATGTTCAAACCTCGTGTCATTCTCCATGTTCAGGGTTTGGAAAATAAACTATTTATTAAATAACCGACAACTTGCGAGACTAAGAAGATAAGTTATAATAAAATAACTTAAAACACCCTGACCACGAGAAACGAACCTCGAACTATAAAACAAAAAAAAACCCCACATAGGATGAACTAGTGTTTTAGCACTTTCATCTTTTATTGGTGGATAAGATGTCCTCAGAAACAAATACATAATTGCAGTGTAACCAGTTGTACACACTTGATATTCTGTAATTCAAAAAAATACTAACCTGTCATAAAGAGATAGAATGTCAAAGGAACAATCATAAGACTCAGCAATAAAATAACCCAACCCATAAAAAATGCTGTGATTACCAAGATATGTCAGCATTAAAAGGTGCATTATCCTCGTGACTTAATTAACTAATCAAATGAAATTAAATAAATAAATAACGGACAATAATTAAGATATTCAGAAATAACAATATAGGGGAATCACTGAAACCAAAGTAAGCACCACGGCTGAAATCCAATATTTAAATTGCCAAAGCAACCCAGGAAATATCTAGAAGTCCAAAACTCAGCATGTCATTCACATAGCAAAACCCTTGTTCCCCTAGAGTAGTCTTGCAACCGAACAAAACAAAGCCACTCTGTTTTTAATGTAGCCAAAGCAGCGCACATTTAATATTAATATGTTCATTGAGACTGGGGGCTGAGTCAGCTCCCAGCAGGAGCTGCCATTTAAGTTCCTTCATTTCAAGCAGCACATTGCAGTCACCAAAAAATAAACCCAGATTTTCCAATACCAAGAACTGAAACCCAGAGAAATTCATGCATTTGCTGCTGTGGTTTCCTAGTGCATTAGTGCTATCCTTTTTGCTGATAGCTGCCAGGTGTTCCTTAGATCTGTCAGAAAGTTTTCTGCTAGTTATTTTAGGTGAAAAACATACCGTCTCCTACAAAAAATCCTCTCCGTTAAGAGCAAGTTTCGAAAACAGGGACTTGCCTTTTCTAATAGGAAACCAGGATCTAACGCAAGGACCCCCAAGCATGTTTACTTTTGGCCACTGTGTAGTTTGCCAACAGATTTTAAGCTGCAGCTCTTACACCTTCCCACATTGCAACTACAAAGTTATTTTTACACAGCATATGTACTGCCACATGGAGTGAGTGGTATATGCAGCTATATGCAAAAGATGTAACCAGTTCTACATTGGTAAAACTAGCAGAAAACTTTCTGACAGATCTAAGGAACTCCTGGCAGCTATCCACAAAAAGGATAGCACTAATGCACTAGGAAACCACAACAGCAAATGCATGAATTTCTCTGGGTTTCAGTTCTTCGTATTGGAAAAGCTGGATTTATTTTTTGGTGACTGCAACGCACTGCTGGAAATGAAAGAACTTAAATGGCAGCTCCTGCTGGGAGCTGACTCAGCCCCTGGTCTCAATGAACATATTAATATTAAATGTGCACTGCGTTGGCTACTTTAAAAACAGAGTGGTTTTGTTTTGTTTGGTTGCAAGACTACTCTAAGGGAACAGGGGTTTTGCTAGATGAATGATACACTGAGTTTTGGACTTCTAGAGATTTTCTGGGTTGCTTTGGCAGTTTAAATATTGGATTTCAGCCCTATAGCTTTCTTTGGTTTCAGTGATTCCCCTATATTGTTATTTCTGAATATCTTAAATTATTATTGTCCTTTATTTATTTATTTATTTAGTTTGATTATTTAATTGTCACAATTATAATGTGCTTTTTAATGCTGACATCTTTTGGTAATCACAGCATTTTTATGGGTTGAGTTATTTTATTGCTGAGTCTTATGATTGGCCCTTTGAATTATATCTCTTTATGACAGGTTAGTATTTTTTTGAATTACAGAATATCAAGTGTGTACAACTGATTACACTGCATTTATGTATTTGTTTCTGAAGAAGTCTTATCCATCAATAAAAGATGAAAGCGCTAAAACACTAGTTCATCCTACATGTTTTATTTTTTTGTTTTATAATTTGAGGTTCGTTTCTCGTGGTCACGGTGTTTTAAGTTATTTTATTATAGCTTATCTTCTTAGTCTCGCAAGTTGTCGGTTATTTAATAAATAGTTTATTTTCTGAACCCTGAATATGGAGAATGACATGAGGTTTGAACATGGCTCAAGAAGCCCTAATTACAGAGATTAAAGAGTACACACAGCTGTCTGAAGAGATAGAGATGCCAACTAGATCATTTAACGAAGCCAACAATATAGCAAGAGGAATGTTGGACCACTACAATATTGACTCCCAGCAACAGGTAAATCAACTTTTGAACAATGATTTTCTTCTTAATCACAACAACAGTGTATCCTCACAGACTGCCCAACCAATGCAGCCTAACTATGGACAAATGATGCAACCAGTGCCTGAGGAAAACACTAATAATGATCTATTTAGTAGAGAATCTGTTTTAAAATTTGTCCAAACTAACGCTAATATCTGTTCTTAAATGAAGCTAGATTTAGAACAAACACAGCTACAGAACATGCCCTCATCAGAATACAACACAGGCACTCTGAATGCAAGAACTTAATTTACACACTTGAAAGGACATTAATAAAGTTTAAAAATGTTGAGTATGATAATTTTTACCTCAACACATGCATCCAACTGGGTTTAGTCCCTCAGGGACTCAGGTTTTCCGAGTTCCCGAACGGTACTACTACTAACTCCCCACTGTTTAAAAAACTAGTACAACTATATAATGAAGCTGGAATTAACTCACTCAGGATACTCACCAAACATCATAAAGAAAAACTAATAAACTTAAAAAAACCTACATGTTAAAATCATAGAGCATAGTGATTTTGACTTATACCGACATCTATTTGAAGGAATAAATCACAAAACTTCCCGCTACACTAGTGAACCGCAAAAGAAATAAACTGCAAAGGGATCAGTGGCAATACTTTAATGATCTTGTTTATCCTTTAGGCAATAATAATAAGGGCAGAGGTTTTAAACAAACACCAAGTAATCCTAGACAGTGGCACAACGAGTACAGACATAGGCCGACTCCACAGGTCTCAGCAACGGCTAACCCGTACGCAAGTTCTTCTTCACAGAGTAACAACCAACCAGCAGCAACCTACACGATGCCACCAATGCGCCAGTTACTAGAGGAACATAGAAACACACTAGTGGGAACATCTGATTCAGTTTCACCACTTCCACTTCACTCTAACCAAAATTCTCCAGCACTGAATTTAACTACTGCTGCAGAAAATAACAACAGGAATTATTTTTTAGAGCAGGGTCAATAGGATCTAACCAAGACTCCTAGGAATTCATACAGGACAGGACAAGATAGGGAGAAGACGAGAGTACACATATTCCTTCCTCTAGAGAGAACCATATGAACCAGGAGCCAAAGCAGGTGTTAGATATCAACTTAACAACCAGAGACAGGCTTTCCTTGACTGCCCAGTTTTCAACCTGTCAAACAGAAAATTCTCAGAAGCACACATCCAATTGCTAAGCAAGCGATTCACTTTCATCCCTGGGCAGAGAGCGAACATAATGGACTCATTACTGGAACTCAGGTTTTTTCCGGGAAACTCAACTTAAAAATTTGGCATAACAATAACACTGTGAGGAATCCTCGGATTCTGAAGAATACCTCAACCATAACACATTGATAAAAATGAAGAGTCTGTTTAACCCGACTCTGCACCATGTAGTGCAAACCTTCTTGAAGGTCTGTGAACATGACATGAGATTGCTATTAAAGCAACCTAGCAACTCTAAAAGGTTTAATTTAACCAAACATGAACAACTAGCCCTAAAGGAATTCAAACATGACAAGACACTCAGGATCATGAAAGCGGATAAGGGCACTGGCATAGTGCTCGTGACACAGGAAGATTACATCAGAAAGTGAATAATGAATTGAAAGATGGCACTTTTTACACAGCCACTAACACTAATACAGTTTTCTAGTATTGACAAGCTACTCCAAAAAGTTAGAGCAAACTCAAAATATTTCACTGGAGGAGCACATGTTTATGCTTGTCACAAACCCTAGCATGGGTAAACTATTTGGCATCCAGAAAGTGCACAAGAATGAAAGTAATCCACCCTTCAGGCTGGTAATATTTCTCCAAAAAGAATGTGTTACGAAGACAGTTCATCCGCCTTTCCGCATCATCAGTGTAGATGAGGATGATGTTTCTGAAGCCAATTTCCTCAAAAATATGTTCTTAGCAAGAAACTATCCCTGTCCTGACCACATTATAGAACAAGAGCTGAACAGGGTAATACAAGAGATACACATCAAGCACAAGCCTATGCTGATATTTGGCTACAACAGTTAAAGCAGAAGTACTAACTTGACTGATAAGCTGTAAAGTTTTCCATTACCAATCAGTAGGGACATGCAAGCAATGCGGGAAATCATCATTAAGAATTGGAGCATTTTTTCCAGCCAGGATGATCTAAAATCTATTTTAGGTGAAAAACCTACCTTCTCCTACAAAAAATCCTCTCCGTTAAGAGCAACTTTCTAAAACAGGGACTTGCCTTTTCTAATAGGAACCAGGATCTAACACAAGGACCCCCAGGTATGTTTACTTGTGGCCACTGTGTAGTTTGCCAACACATATAAACATGACATTTGTATATATATATTCCCAGATGAATCGCACAGTATTTATCTTATATGTGTATATTTAGATATAACAACATACATGATTCAACAGCAATATTATTAACAAGTACTACACAATTGCAGAAGTCATAGCAGTTTTTCAGTAGTATTCATTTGTTGGATACAGAGTTGTTAAGGCAGTTTTTAGCAGCTTTAATTGGGTTTGCATGGCTTTCCATGATGGTAAGTACTGATAATGTACGGTTAAATGTACAGGTGCTTACACTGTGTAGGCTTTACTTACCAGTGCGCAAATGTTTTTAGCATTTATATTGCAGCAATGCTGAAACCTGCTAAGCATGGCTTAGTCCTGGTAATCAATGCTCTCATTCCAGTCTGATAAAATAGGGTAATAACATCTTTAATAAGTGTATTTAATTCCATGTATATAACATGCATCAATATGCTGTCATTATAGTATCAAGGGGTGTGAGTCTACTGTCTAGGACACCTGGGTATATATGGCTTGCACAACACTCTTTTCTGTTTGAATGTGTCACATACATGGGTAGTATCCCAGGTTATATGCAGTCACACTGGCATGTAGTGTATCATTACATTACTACTGTTGACAGTGCTTTCCTAAGTAAGAGTAGATTGCAGATTGTAGTACTGGAACCAAACACCCCTGCATGCAAAGATGGACTCTTGAGTCCACTCTGTCATTTTCTTGATGTGTGAGCTGTGTCTCATTAAATATTTCCTACTGGATATTAATCTGACATGTGGATATTAACTGTAGACTACTGCGTGTATAGCACATGTCAGTGAGGGCTGCTGTCATGTAGTAATGGCATACCTATCGGTGTCAGACGTCTGTCAACACATTCATCCTAAAGCATAGCCAGTTGGCTAGCTGATGTCTGTCTGTCCTTTGTACAGATGTGCAGATGTCAGGTATCCATCTTGGCTACTTAAAGGCAATCTATGCCTGACTGACACTGACATGTCTGCCCAGCTGTTATGAATGCCACAGCTAGGAATCCATTCCCTTTACGCACCACATGCCATGGATACCTCAACTACACTACCACAGTCAACAGAACATGCATGAGTGCAGGTCTCCAAGACAGACACTGACCATGTTATGTAATATATGTTGTATACATGTCAGCTAGAGCTCCTCACTGGCCATCTGCAAGAGGCAACCAGATGATTGGATGTTGCATGTAACTCTCACCCTGAGGATCACCCCTGTGGTATCTGTTGATGGCCTGCTGGCACATGGCAGGTGCATGATGCCACCGTACACACATCCCCTACACTTCCCATGGACAATAGACTGGTACACAACTATGAACACCTGCACAGATGGACCTGAGTACTGACAAATGTGTAAGTATGCATTACTGAGAATAACAGTGTCTGTGTGTTTTTAGGCCTGTAGTTGAGAATACCCTGAGGTCCTTCTCACCCACCGCACCCCCCCCCATTGCCATAGTTAGATGTGGCTGCTGCTGTATCAGACATTACATGTACCTTGTTACACTCTTCTCCTTAAGGGCTACCTGGGGCTTGCAGTACCAGCACAACACTGTTGTACAAATGGGATGATAGGCACGGGATACCCCCTGAGTTCTGGAAAGTGTGTGTATGTGTGCATGTGTGTATATTTGTAGGATACAGCATTCTGAGGCCACATTCTCCTAATACAATATGCCTTGCCACACAGTATTAGGGATAGTGATGTTGCTGACTGTAGGAAAACCATGACAATGCATCACCCTACTATCCCTGTGGCATGTTCATTAGATGCATATCCCTGCAGTAACACTCTTTGGATAGATAAGGGGTTGTATTGCAGTCCTGGTCAATGTGTGATGGTGGGTATGTCAAAGTGTTATCATGGGTTTCATTGCATACAATATCCACTTTGGGGTGTGGGTGCTGGGTATACTGTCTTTATACCATGGTATCCCCAGCACATGTCCCATGTTCCACTGTATAGAGACCACTGTCACCATCAACCATACAGTTAACTGATAACACTATCCAGCCCAGTTATGCATGTGCTGTGTGCAACTTATCTGTAACAGAATGGACACACTGACAAGGTATTTAGCACTGATAAGCCCGGGTCTCTCAGAAGTGTGTATGACTGTTATGTGTCTGTCAATGTGTATATGACAGTATGTCACACTATGTATTGTCCATAGACAACCAGTACATTCCCCATTACCATACTGTACAGGCCTGGGGATGTTCTTCATGTAACATGTAACCTGGAACATACCTCATCCTAAAAGCTATGTGGTGTGTGCAATTAAGGCTACACACATCATTAGCACTACATAACTATGTAGGGGTCCTAGTCCCACTGTTGCCAAGTAAGATTGTGTGTGTATATGAAGGAATCTACTTCCATTTGCAGAATATACATGTCCCAGGAGGTCATTTTGTCCGAGAACTGCCTAGCATATGATAACATTTCACAGGTATCATCCTGTGGAAATACATTCCATCACAACTAGTGGTAGATGTGTAAATGCCCTCTTCCCCACTGTATAGGTGTACAGTGATACTGGAATTGGTATATATAGCTGGGCGTAGCTCTTGTGGACACAACCATCATCATTGCAGTTACTGTTGAGTGTATCCCCCGCTTTGCTGGCCATAAAACTGTACAGTTCATGTTAACAGGTTAAGTAGTTGTCTATCACACTATTTGCGGTTCTACAGCACTTCTCACCCTCCAAAGGGTAGGGCTGTACTACCCATACCAGCACACCTATGTTTACCGAGTTGAGGATTGCACTACACTGGGGAAGGGGACAGATACCCTGCCAGTACCATCATCAATGACATTAAACTAGCAAACTGCTTATTTCCCAATGTGCTGTTGTGCCTATTTTGTCTTGGTGGAATTACATAGGCTAAAATGGGTTCCTTGCACAGGTATATACATCCATGTGTACAGTATTCTCTGTATATTGCATCAACACCAAAGCCTCTATGTGTGTTATACATAAACATGTGGTGTGTATCACCCAATACACTTACCATTGTCCACTGTAGAAGGGCTGCTAACATCAGCCACCATGCACTCACCTGTATGCACCACCTCCAGACCTATCAGCTATGTGGCACATGCAGTAACTGTTATACAGACCTGTGACGTGTTCACCTGTACCCAGGATATGGCACAGCCAAGTTGTCACCACAGTGTCATAGCCCTTGTAGGATACAACAGCAGACCATCATCCTGCTGACAAATCGACACCTACAACACAAACAGAATACATTATGGAGACCACAATCACTCAGTGTTAATAACAGCTATAATGCATCATGGCTGGACAGCTACACTTCCTGACATGTAAGCATTAAACTTTACTGCTGACAACATCTTGCACAGCATTACATAGGTACAGTGTAATACAGTCACCCTGTGCATCAGAACCATATTAGCCTGTTCATGCATCAATGTTATGGATGACAGGGATGTGGCACAGGTATCATCATATGCACAGGGTGTGTTCTTGGTTTGCCAGAGACCTAGGCTGAGCCATACATTTGACACCATGCGTGTGAGTGAGGGGGTTTAATTATTTGGCTGTGGTGATGTGGTGTGTGTAAGTATGGGGTTGCCCTAGCTGTGTTGGTATTGTGTGTGTGTGTGTGTGTGTGTGTGTGTGTGTGTGTGTGTGTGTGTGTGTGTGTGCCATGTGCCTGCCCTATACAGGGGCTTGTTGGACATCTGCAGATTGTACCTGGCAGGGTGTGCAGTTCACCGCCTGTGGCCATGGACACATGAACTGTGCTTGCCAGGGGTTCCACAGACACCACCAGATACAAGCCACTATATGATACTCTCCCCTGATGATAATATATGTCCGTTGGATCTGGGTCCCTCTTGGGACTGACGAGGGCCATGTGCATGTGGCCTGCTGTGCTGTGGTGTGGACAGCATACCCCCTGCAGTGCTGGGGCTAGTACTGCCACTATGGGAGCATATCTGTGTTCTGGCATGTTCACGTCGACCTGCAGCTGATGGTGTTGCTGGCCTACGTCCACATGGCCGTCGCACCACTCCCACCATATGCTCAAGCACAGACATTCCACGGTCAAGGATCCCCACCATCTTATCCAACCATCTATCCATGACCTCTGAAAAATAACAGGGCACCTGCAAGATCATGGATGTTGTTAGTAACAGCTGAATTATTAGCCGTCTGCAACCTCAGAGCCTGTCTGGTGTACCGTTCCATACATGCCTGTGCCTCCATGATGGCCTGAAACATGTCTGGTGGTACCAGATGTGGCAGTTCTGCCAGGGGAACACTGACCAGCAGCCCTCCAATGAGCACCCCTGTACATCTGCCTATGTGGTATCCCGCTGGACATCTGGCTATGGCTACTGTGTCCAGACACACATGCCATAGATTCTACACTGTTCTGTCCCATGCTACCAACTGCCAACTGTCCCTCAGCTATGGCCACTGGTGATGGGGTATGTATAAGTATTGTGACTGTGAGCGGGGATGGGGTGAATAACAGTGGGATGTCAAACGATGGTGCAGCTTCAGCCCCTGACAACTCCGTCTGTGCCTTAACACGCCTATTATCATTTTCAGTGTCTGTATGGACAACGACATCTAATTGCCTGCAGGAGGGACCCTGACCCACCTCGCAACCTGTGAGGGGAAAACAATTAACGCACTTTAATACCTGTAGTCATTGCTTAACAGTACACACACACACACACACACACACACACACACACACACACACACACACACACACACACACACACACACACACACACCTTACCTGTTCCTGAGTTTACCGAATGTTCCTAATTTTTTTCTCTTAATTTCCCCATCCTGCAACAGTCTTGAATAATTACAGTGAATAATAGCAATCATTAACGTATCATTATATTTATTTATTTTATTTATTGACATTTATTAACCGGGTTTGTCCAACTGGGCTTGTGGCCCATTTTCAGTGGAGACCCGAGGAGAAAAGCTCCAGTAATACATTTTAAAACAAGTACAATTTTAAACAATATTGATATAATAGCAGTTATAGAAAAAATATTCACATATGTTGGGATACATGCATAAAGTTAAAGTTGCATTAAAAAGAAGCTAAGTAACAATTTTACATTGATATAGTTCATTAGGTCAACAATGAACATTTTTTGTTTGTATAAAATTGTGCAAATGCATAGTAGACACATTGGAGAGAGAGGTGTAATGAGGTACTAAGTATGGTCCTTTTGAGGGTACATAAAGGGAAGGAAGACTAGGTAGGGTCATGGCAAGGGCAGGTTCTGGAATTGAGAAAATAAGCTTTTAGTTCATTTTTAAAGTGTGAGGTGTGGGAGATTGAATGTAAGTCAAGGGGAAGTTTGTTCCAAGCATGGGCAAGGGTGTGTTAGTAGAGTAGTTTGCCTACTGACCTTTTTGGTTGGTAGGTATCAAGTAATTGTTGGTTAGAAGTATGGAGGGTCCGGGATGAGATGTTGATGGAGACTAAGGAAGATAGAGATGGACCAAAGGAGGGTTTATAAAGAATAGAGTGTAGCATATGAAATTGATAAGATAGCAGAAACTGGGAAAGTTCAAGCCATTGAAGAGAGTTTAAAGAAATGCAGTGGTGTGAGTTGTATGGGGAGTTAGAAATGAATCTGGCTATTTTATGATAAGTCTGTTGCAGTTTGTTTAGAGTGGAGGCCTGGATATTGGTAAGAACTGGGGTGACGTATAAGAGGGAGGGGAGGAGGAGTACCTGGCCCAGGGTAAGTCTAGATTCAGGGGTTAGGAATTTTTTGTTCCGATATAGCAGACTTAGTTTCTGGTTTGTTTTTTTTTATACATTGTAGTATGTGTAGCTTGAACTTGAGTTCATCATTGATAATGACCCCTAGGAATTTTGTATGGGTGTCAGGTTGGATATTTGTATTGTTAGAAGATGCAATAAAAAATGAGGTTTTGTGATGAGAAAGAGAATGGGGAAGGAAAAGTAGGAGTTTGGTCTTTTTGGGATTTAGGATCAATAGGTTGTGAGAGAGCCATTGTTCAGTAGATAGTAGGGCCTGTTGGGTCAGGGAGTGTAGTTCAGGAATGTTATTTGAGATTGATATAAGTGTGGAGTCATCGGCATACTGAATAAGGGAGGATTCTTTGCATGAGGTGTAAAGATTATTGGTGAAGATGTTAAACAAAAGGGGTCCCAAAATGGAGCCTTGGGGAACACCAGTGGAGATGGGAAGGAAAGGTGAGGTGGATGAGAGCCATTTGACAGATTGTTCCCTGCCAGATAGGTAACTATTAAACCAGGCAAGTGCGGAGGGGGATAGGTGGAGATTTGTGAGTTTGGATAGTAGTAGAGGATGAGAGACAGTATTGAAGGCTTTGGAGAGATATAGGAAGAGACAGGAAATGAGTTTATTGTTGTCTAGGGCCTCTACAATGATATGAGTGAAGGAGAGGAGGGCAGTGGTGGTGCTGTGGTGAGAATGAAATCCATGTTGGGTAGGGGTAAGTAAGTGGTGTGTGAGGAGATTGAGAAGCTGTGAATGAATACATTTTTCTAATATCTTGGAGAGTGGGGACAGAATGGCAATGGGTCGGTAGTTTGAGGGGTCAGTGGAGTTTCCACCTTTGTGAAGAGGGATAGTGAAGAAAGATTTCCAAAGGGTGGGGACAATTGATTCCAGAATAGATCGATTAATTAGTATAGATACAGGATAGGCAATTGAGTCAGCAGCAAGTTTGAGGACTGTAGGAGATAGATTGTCAGTAGAAGGAGAGCAAGGTTTTAGCTTGAGTAGTAGAGATTTGATGTAAGTAATGGGAACTGGCTCAAAATAAAACAAAGTTGTGTTAGTGGGACATGGAGAGGTGGGTGTCGAAGTAGAGTTTGGCTTAGAGGTTACCAGATTTTGGATGGAAGAGATAAGGTGTTTATTCAGGAGGGTAGCTGTTTCCTGAGAGGGAGAGTTAGGGTATGGGGAGGGATTAGAGGGCTTTCCAGGATAGAGGATGTTGTTGAGAGTTGACCAAAATTTTTGAGGATTGGATTTGTTGTTAAGCTGAGCAGAGATATAGTATAACGTTTTGTCATTAGTTGTATGTTTTTTGCAAGGTTCCTCAGTTGCCTGTATTTTTGAAGAAAAGGTGGTTGTTTAATTTTAGTCCAGTTTTTCCAAGCATGATCTCTTTGTTTCATAAGGGACCTAGTCTCCTTAGAGAGCCAGGGAGCATGGTTTGATTTTACTCTGATCTTCCTAGAGGGAGCTAAGGAATTTAGAGTATTCATGAAGATGCTATTGAAAGTGCTTACAGCATCGTTTAGGGGGAGGTTTTTAGAATGGACCAATCTATGTTGTGGAGAATGGAGTTAAATTGGGATGAATTGAAAGTTGATAGTTTTCGACAGTCTTTGATGAGGTGAGGTTTAAGAATATGGGAGTAGTGTCTTAAGATGGTGGTAGGGAGATGATCACGGAGGGATTCAGGTAAGGTGGTGGGATTGTGGTATTGGTGGGGGAATTGGTAAGGATCCAGTCTATGATGGAACTGGAAGAGGAATTTTTATGGAAGTGAGTGGGAGATGTTATAAGCTGGTGGAAGCCGTGTAGGTGGATACTGAGTTGGGGGGAGTCAGTTGTGAGTTTGGACCAATCAATGTTGACATCACCAAGGATAAGTATTTCATATGGTATGTTGTGGGAGAACCAGGATAGGATGTTTTCATGAATGGGCAGATTGTTACCAGGAGGAAGGTAGATAGAGGCAATTGCAAGTTTTTTGTGGGGATTCAGATGGCAGTTAAGGATGATAATTTCAGCTGGGAGGAAGTCAGGAATTGGGGAAGGGTATGGTGAGAGGTTAAGAATGTTTGAGTAGAGGATGGCCACGCCACCACCTTTTTTTACAGGTCTATGAGATCGGAAGATATTATAACCTGGTGGGAGTATTTCACTATTTGAGATGTGCGGCTTGAGCCAGGTTTCAGATAGGGAGAAGATGTGAAGGGGTATTTTGAGCTATCCATGAGTGCAGCTCAGTGACTTTATTTGCTAGACTCTGAATATTCAATGAGTAAATAGTTAAGTATTTGGATGGAGATGATTGTTGTGACTGAGGTTGGTGACTGTTAAAGGAGTACGATGGGGGCAGTGTAGAGGTAGTTTTGGGGAGAGAAGTGGGGCCAGGATTGGGATGGATATCTCCAGAACAAAGTAGGTTTTTAGTGAGGAGAGAGTGTGTAGTAGATGCTAGATGGAGTTTGTATAGTTTTGACTTAGCTTTGTGGGAAGGTTTAAAAACCTGTATTATGGATAGTAGACTTGAGATAGAGGTAGTAAAGAGATTAGGGGAGATAGTAAAAGATGAAGTAGTTGGAAATATGTTGTATGAGTGAGAAGCTGGTGAACATAGGAGTGGGTCAGATAGATTGAAGTGGTAAGAGGTGGAGATAGAGAGAATAAGGAGTAGTGTAGAAGATATTAGAAAATAATACATATTGGAATAAAATATGGTCATATAGAGTAGGTAGAGAGTGGTATAGATGAAGTGGTGTTGACAAGATTGACAGAATAGTAAGGTGGTTGTGGCAATAGGCAGAAAGTGGAATTGTAGTGGCTAGTGGGACAGGAAGGGGAGGGATAGTTAGGTATAAAGGTAATTGTAATGGGGTGGGTGGAATTGGGAGTAGGGTAGGGGAGTGAAGTGAGCCCGAGCATAGCGAGGGCGAACGGAGTGGGGCTAGCACCCTGGTCAAGATGAAGTCATAGAAACAATCAGAAAAGAGAGTGAAAAACTAGCTTGAGAGACAAGGATATAAAGTTTCTAAAGGTATAGTCATGAGAAATAAAATAAAAAAGAAATAAAATATGAGCAGAAGTAAGCTTACAAAAGGACACTGACCTCAAGCTACACATGTAGATTTACTTGAAGAAAACCCAGTGCTGTATGGTTAAAATAAGCTACAATAGAGAGGGGCTTTGCAGGGGGAGAGAGAGGTATTACTAGCAGCTAAAAGCAGGGCAAAACATAAAAAAAAAACGTTAATATGTAAGAGTCTGAAGACAGTAAAGTAGGGCAGGTGCTCTAGGAAAGGCAATTATGAGTGAGGCTAGAAATGAATTCAGGGAAGGGTAAAGTGCAGAACAGCAGAATATACACAGAAACAGTATGAGGATAGTGGGTAACCAAAGAGAAGGGATAGGAACTGCTGGCGTCTGCTTTTCGTGGTGACTCGTAAAAAAAAATCATTCTTTTAATTGCTCGGAAAACTGATCACAAAACATGACCTGTTACTCCATTAACTCTTTAACTTGATTGGAGTAATTTTTTCAAAGACTCCCTGATGTCATCAAGTGTTCATCCTGGTTTTGTCCAGACATCTTGAGCATGGCCCCCATATGTTATTGGATATTACAGTCACTCAATAATGTCACGCACTGGAGTGTCATACTTAACTATTGTTCAGTAGTTGCAAGATCTGTTGCTCTATTAACTTTTTATGTGGACTACAGTAATATTTGGAAACACTCTCTGATGTTGTCTAGCAATTTCCCAATCCATCTTTAGTGCTGCATACGTGGGTATCCTTTCACCTTTCTGCTGATTGCAATTAAAACAGTATCCCTGGTGTCTAGTGTTTCCTCCCAATGCATCTTTCATGCTGCAGACAGACTTTATTAAACTATCAGCTGTCCTTAGATTACATGTCAGAAAAGTATTCCTGGTGTCTAATGTGCCTGTCCATGTACTGCACGATTTCTAAGAGAAGTTGAGAGGTATGAACAACCCCACTCTCACACATGTGCATACATGGATACACACACAAACACATGCACATTATACATACATCAACCCCGTCCACTCCACCAGATAGCACTTAACGACAAATTAACCCCCCCCCCACACACACACACACACACACACACACAGGTGAGGTTGCACAAAGATATTACACACAGACCTCATATTACCTATCTGTCCACATGCATGACATATGGCACTCAACAGCATGCAGTGCAGCTATAGTCAATCCCTGCTAGCAACATTATACATCTCTGTGATGCATGGGTTGTGTTAGTAGATAATGCCCCTTCCCCTGGAACACACTTCACCCATGTACACAGTATTGTTGTGCACCTATTCGGCACCATGGGATGTACTGTGCACCATACCTCACAGGTGTGCACACCATTGCTGAATGTGCATATCTGTGTCCGTTATGTTTGCTCTGCTGCTCACAGCCCCTATGTATTTGTCCGACACATACCTGGGATGATATGTGAACAGATGTAATTTGTGAATGCCTGATGTCTGATTTACAGAAATGGTGCATGTATGGCCAATAAAATTCAATTATACTGACAAGCTTCAAACCTTACCATGACTATGGGGAGTGTACACACCCTTATTGATATGGTGCCCTCTTCCCGGTTATGCCATGGGGGCACAATACTGCATATGTTAACATTACATAAACCTGATATGTGACATATGACCTGTGCAGTCAGATGCAGTATCAAACAAATGTGTTAGTAGTGTAGATTTTGAATGAGATGCATACAATTTGTGGGTGCATATGTGTGTACACCCTTATCATGATGGTTTGTTGCACCTACTGTTATGTGTACTACAGCAGTCACTATTCCTGGAAGAGGGATACTAGCATGGACCATCTTTATTTGCCAGTATTTGGTCACTCTGCCCTACAAATGTCCCCCAACTCTGCATGAGTGCATAGTCAACTCATGTGCACAGCCCATGGAGGTCACACAGTGCTGTCACTATTGCTGTGGAGTCAGGGTTATGTCTGCCACAATTCATGACCTTGACTGTGTGCATATATAGCCATTCTTAGTGAGCTTTGGATCTCTGCTTCAGTGCACTGTTGTGTTTCAGAATGACACCCCCCTCCCCATCCTCAGCCTTTTTGCAGATGCTTGACAACTATGGCCTACACGTGTGTCATTTTGCAGTGTCCCAAACTCTGAACACCATGTGTACCAGCCTATTCCCTGCTAATGAATGGCAAACATACAGGTATACACTGGCACCAGCAAGGTACAGATGGGGATGGTGAGCCTGAGGTGGGGTGAGGTGTTTGTTGTGCAGCACATGTATCTTAATTGATATTTTCTGTAGGTTTCCAACGTGGTCTTGGTACACCAGTACACATTGCAACGCATGCCTTTGGGGGACTTTTGCTGTTATGCATACTCTACCTGTAGAGAGGTCTGGCTGATGTTTCCTGTGGTACAACTGTCCCATCTGATTACCATAACTCATGGACCACACTTATGCAGAGTCCAGGCAATTGCTGACACAGGTACTGCACAGCCAGTACTTGCTAGACATTCCTGCAACTCCCTCAGTGTTGTAGCATGTTACTAGGCAGCCTGCATGACCAGTTTGCATCATGTGTGGTCATCTGTCTTGGATGGCCATCTGCTTATTTTCTACATTAATTCTGTCCCATACAGCCTCGCCACATACATGACTGTTTGCACTGTTTGCCATGGTACATGCAATGGTGAGGTAAGGCTACATGTCCAACTCCTGGGTGCTACCTGTTTGGTATGGGATCAATTCCATGGCTTGTAAGATGTGTGCAAGCCACAGCTGCCTATGTTGCAGGTAAGTGGGCACTTTTGATGGCCAAATGTCTAGGACAGC
>NC_056731.1:90780564-90820564 GCF_019279795.1 Protopterus annectens
ATTTCCTGTCTGCTCCTGCTCCTATTGGGGGGCAAGCCCCATCGCCTGAGGCAATTCCACCCAAAGGTGGTGCAGGACCAGCGGACAAGGATGTCCTGGGGTGGGCCTCAGACATGCTGGTGCCCGGTGCCATAGCCAGATAATGTGGGAGAGGTTGGTCCGCTGGGACCGGCCTTCCAAAACATGCTATGGTGTTTCAATTTTAAAATATATTTGGGTTAGTAATAGTCAACACATTCCAGGATTAGGTATAACAGCATGCATAGATATTTCCATTAACCAAAACACCAGATATGGAATAGTATGCATAGCAAACAGAACACATGCATATATGGAACCACAGCGGCCATTACAACAGCATGCAGGTACATAGATAGCAGCATGCCACCAATGTGGGAGTATTTCAACATGGCACATGCATAGAAACAAATTTCAATATTTATCAAGCAATAGGACATATGTCCCAACAGTATATTTAATTGTACACATGCCCATTGAGTTGTGTATTCAGATTATTGTTGCAGATATGGTGGGGGGAAGAGAGATGTCAATTAGCAACTTGCATATCCCTGCAGTTCTCAATACTTTCTTAGTGCTGTACTCTGTACCTTACAGGTATTATTACACTGCCCTATGGCCTTAGTTTGGACAGTGGTATGTTTGTAGACAACTATGTACATGAACTGTGTTTTACCTGCAGGATACACCTCTTACCTGGCATACCTGTGGAGGTATTGTGTGTTACCACTAACTGACTGTTTCTATGCATATTCCCAGATTCCAGGTTGATGTTATGCACATACCTGTCCATCTCTTATTGCACACACTCTGGGCATGTCTTGACAACATGCAGGTGAAACCGGGACATAATTTGACTATTGCCCTCATAAACCTTTGGTGAGTTGTACAATGACATGTTTGTTTTCAAAGACATTTTCCAAGTATGTACAGGCCGGACAGTCAGCTATATGTCATTAAATGCTGCCTAAATGTCAGAGATCATCACACTGATTTGCCAGGGGACAGGGTAACAGGCAGCAGATATGGGCCAATTATCTCGACATTCTGAACAAATCTGTACAGTTGAGGGGTATGATTCTGCATGCAGCTTACTACCATTCCCAGGATTTGAAACCTGAATGTGTCTGCTAAAAATAAAACAGTGTACGTCACAGTTGAGTGTGCTATTTAGATATTGCTGTGCATCTCTTCACTGATTTCTGTCCAAGTCTCCCATGGTTTTACAATCTGACCTTGCAAATAACAACACTCTTATACAGGGATTCCTTGACAGTTTTATTATGTAGCACAGTGTGGGTGACAGTGATGAGTAATACATTATTATTCAGAGAAACTGCAGCACTAACAATGCCATACAATACCAGACTAAACAGTAAAAGTCCAGGATTTCAATCTTTTATTTCCAGGCACAGTTTTCTTATCTGACAGACCTGTGGAGGGAATGTTTTTAACACTACCTGAATGTTGCCACACATATTACCAGATTCCACATTATTATTATTATGCACATACTTTTCACTCTTTTACTGCACACACTCTGGTCATAGCTTCACAACATGGGGGTAGAGATGAGACATACTTTTCATATTACTCTCATAACATTTTGGTGAGTTGCTAGAGTGACAGGTTTGTTCTTATAGATATATTTCTGATGGTCATGATGCCTGACAATCAGTTGTATGTCATTATTTGCTGCCTAAACTTCTGGAATCATGCCACTGATTTGCCAGGGGGACTGGGTGGCATGTAGGAAATGTAAGCAAATTATCTGAACTTTCTGACAAAATCTGTACAGTTGAGGGGTATGAATCTACATACAGCTTACTACCACTCCCAGGATTCGAATCACGGCTGTGTGTGCTAAAAATGCAGCAGTTTACATCTCAGTTAAGTGTGCTATTTGGATTTTATTGTGTATCTTTTCACTGTTTTCTGTCTTAAGTCTCCCTCAGTTGTACAATATGACCTTGTGATTGCAACAGTTGTATACAGACATTCCTACACATTTTATTTATGTAGCACAGTATGGGTAACAGTGCTTAATACAATAGTACTATTAATGGAATGCAACACTACATTACCATATGATACCAGAGTAAACACAAGCAGTCCAGGAGTTAGAACTTTATTGCCAGTTTGTTACTCTTTTATTTACATATAACCTTTATGAGACTCCTCCTGCCATATTGTCTGGTTTATTCAGTATATTCCATACACAATACAGGTTTTATAATGGCAATTAACTTTCTACTACTTGTAGATTTATTTCTTATGACAGTACATGCAAGATTATTACTAACCTGCCTTGCAATGCAGCCTCTGCAGCATACATGCATGGGATGCCTGATTTACAGCCCGCTCTGCTGCCACTGTCAAAGACTTAAGAGGAATATTTAGCCATACCTATCCATAATATACATGAACTGGCATATATTAAACAGGTAGTAGAATGAGTACTAACACACTGCTGGGACATCACCCTGCCTAGCTTCTTGGATCCACTGATCTAAGAGCTCCTTCTACTTCTGTTTCAGGTCAGCATAGTGATGCCTGACCTGCTCACCAGTTAAAGGGATGCCAGTGGCACTGGTGAGGTCACAGGTGATATGTTCCCAGGCTTCCACTTTATATTGGGAAGCCTGGTACTGGTCCTGCAGCAGTCTCTCTTCATGGTCTTTTACCAGGAATCCTGCCATGACCTTGGTCTCTTGGATGCCCCAGCGCTGTGCTCGGAAGCACGATCCTTCAACACCAGCCATTGTCCCTACAGGAGGAAGCTGCACCCAGTTATGAGATGTATTCCCACCTGTGGAGATTAAATAGGGCTGATTTCCCACACTTTGCAGTGATTGGTCAGTTTTGAAAATGCTAAGCTATGGGCAAACCTGTTTACCTAAGGCTGGCATTGCTTAAAGGGGTATACCAATGGGAAAATTGATTTAGCTGGGTTACGCATTGCTTACACCTAGTAAGTAGAGGTGTGCAATGCTTAGTGTTGCTTATTTTTAAATTTGCACACTATTTGCTGTTTGGCATTAATCCTGTTTGTTTTATATTTGTTTAGTATATGTGATTCATGTGTATGCACACTGTTTGGGGTACTTGTGTTTATTGGGGGATTTCACCATTTTATTACAATGAGACCTCACATCTGGACTTAATGCAGTACTCCAGTTCAGATATATATTTTATGCAGTAGGTTATACAACATAAAACTGTTTATAGATTCCTTTCACATGTAAATTGTTATTTTGCTGTAGTGAGGCTGTTTGCGTATACCTCAATTTTATGTACAGCTGTGATGGCTTACTTGTGAAATGCTGTGACTATAGTGTACAGGGTCCTAGATTCAAGACCTGCAGGGCTGTTTGTTTTGTTGCTGGGCAGAACGGGGGCTGTTGGATACAGAGTGATTTAGGCACTTTTAAGCAGTTGTAAGTGGGTTTGCGTGACGGTAAGCAATGCTAACTTCTGGTTAAATATGCTTACAAAGAGTTAGCTCTACAAAACTGCTTAACCTCTGTGCACATTACTTACCCCTGCGCAAACAGGATTAAACTCGCTTACTACTGCTTGAAAGTGCTTACTCCCACTTACCCCCGCACTACTTTGGAAAGAAATGAAACAAGGGTCTTGGGAAAGTGGTAGATTTGGACACTTTATACATATTTTACACTATTTGCTATATGGCATGGATTTATCATTCATTACACATTATAACTTTGTTTAGTATCCCTGATTCATGTGTACATCTACTGTATGGGGCAAGTGTGTGTATCAGTGGATTTTACCACATTATTACAATGACACCTCACATCTGCACTTAATGCAGTATTCCAGTTCACAAATATATGTTATTTAGTAGGTTATACAGCAAAAAAAAAATGTTCATAAATTGCTTTCACATGGAAAATGGAATTTACTGCAGTGAAGTTCGAATGAGGAATGACTACTTGCAAAGCAAACGCTCTGACCACTACACTATTGCAGTACTGCTTCAAATGAATGCATCTTGCTATTTATCTTCTTGTGCAATTTAAGCTACAGTATGCATAGCTAAGCAATGGGCAAACCCATGCAGCTACAGTTATCTGTTTGATAATAACACTAAATTTTTTTTTCTCTAGGAAGGGCCAGGTTTCACTTGTTGCTTTGGATTTCTGCATGCAACTGCACATTTGGCAGACATCCTAGCAACCCCCATACCTCACAACCTTTTCATGCAAAATATCTGGACAAACTTTGACAAAATGAGGTACAACTAGGGACATATTTTAAATATTGCTCTTATAAACTTAAGTAAGTTGCTAGAGTAACAGGATTTGTTTTAATATAACTTTTCTGAAGGATTTGGAGTCTAAAACTCAAATGTATGCCATTATTTAATGACTTCAATCCTGAGATCATCCTAGTGATTTGCTAAGACAAATGAGGTGCAGGCCAAAAGTATGAGTGAAAAACCTGGACATTCTGCAAAGATCTGTATAGTTGAGAGGTATGCAACCCCCTATGAGCGTTCTCGCTCTTTGTAATTTTCAAATGGCAATTCTTAAGTGCAGGGCCATGTATATTGTGAGAGTTCTGCTCTCAGACACACTCCCTGCACTCGTCCATGCTCCATGTCTGTTTAGGAGCAGAGGCAGCGCGCCTAAATAACTATGCATGACTCGCTGCCGTGCTGCTCTTAAATGATCATTTCCATGCAGGAATAAGCTATTCCTACATGGAACCTTACTGAATCACGGGGACAGTTTAACTTTTTTTTGTTACTTTTTATTTTTTTTTAAACTGACAAAATAGCATTGCTTCAATGATGTGGTGGAATTTTTTTTTTTTTTTTTTTTTTTTTTTTATTGAGCAATATGTGAACTTTAATACCCTGTTGGAAAACATTCACTATCATATAAAGTATCAATGTGTGTTCATGTTCACACATTACCTAATACATTATACTATCCATACTAGGTGCACAGCTATCTTTTTTGATCATCTAAGCAAGTGTCACTCATTGGATCGAAGATCCTTCTGGAAAGACTAACTAGAGATATTTCTGCCACTAGAGATATTTCTGCCACTAACCACTCTACATGTTAAACACAAAGCCACGTTCTTAGGACTGCACAGTTGATACATTCATTGCCTGATATTCTATTGTTTTGTCTCATTTACCTTTTTTAGATGTTAGATCTGCTCCTGTGCACAATAAATTTACTTTGTTAAACTAAAATAAAAACACATGCAATCACTACTACTGACATCACTAAGCTACAGTCATAACGTTCTAATGCATATTCTGCATAGCTTTATTAATGCAGCAAATTAACACTATTTGACCTTAAATACTACAGTCAGTCATAGGTAACGAATTTATGTAACTGCAAAATTAGTCAGCTTCATTCCATAGTACATTTATGTTATGGGAGCTATGAAGTGTCCTTTGCATAGCCTAACCAGTATAGCAGTTGTAAGTAGTATAATGTCATTATAATATACATCATTATATACTGTCATTAAACATTGCTTTTGCATTGCAGCACAAGCATTACAACATTGATACTATGCTGCATTGACCTTGCTGCCTACAGTGTTGTTAAGCATGGCCTTTTTAGCATGGATGCTTTTACTTACATTCCATATTTACTTTGCACAATCCTTGGTTGTAATCTCTTCATAGCATAGTAATTTGCCGACAAGTTACATTTCTGTCTTGCCTGTTAGCAATTGATTAGTAGAAAAATGCATATGGATTTGTAATATAAGGTAATCATATGTCTCATAATTAATTTCCTTTCCCTGTAAACCCAAAGAAGCAAGCATGCCAGGGGAACGATTCAAACCCAAACCACAAGATCTGGACCTCGAAAACACTCTCTTGAAAAAAAAACATCACTTTTATTTAATCTACATTAAGTGCTTTGGTTCTTCAGAGGAACTTCATCAGAGGAAAAAAAAAGAATAAATACATAGGTACTTGTATACTCTTCAAGCCCCTCTTACTTAATTGAGCAAATTAAGCTAATTAAGGATGAACCACTAAAATTTAAAGGCAAAGTGTTGAATACATTGGTTACCTCCAAGACAAGCACTGACTGAAAAACAAAAGAATGACTCATAAAACCAAAGAAACTAGTTCACAAATTGAATAGTTTCAATCTGATGAAGACTGAAGCCACCAAAATTAAATCTAAAACCAAAATCATTGACTGAAACAGAATAAGCACATGTACTAAAAAAAATAGATGTAAATAAAAAGTGAATATTTGCAAAGTGTAAGACAAAGGTCACACTAAGGCATAAAACTCAGCAACAGTTGAAACCAGTAATCAATAGTGTCACAGCATAATAGAAATAAAATTAAAAGTATGATAAAAGATCACATATAAAAAGAAGCTTTGAGCTGCAAGATACTACTAATAGACACTGTGTCATTAAGACTATGCCCAATGGTGGAATTAAGTTTTGATTGCCATCTTAGTAAGCTCCAAGAGCCACCCCCAAATATTGCTGTCAATGCATTAAATAACACAAAATTTAAAACTGTGGGACTTATTCAACTTAATATGTCAAAAAAGAGCATTTCACACATCCTTCTTGTCAACATCATACATATGCTCATAAATTCTAGTTCTAAGGGAGTTCACAATTTTCTGTTATAGAAAGATAGGTAGACTTGGCATTGTGCCATGTAAATGTTCCCGAAGCTCAAGCAGTAAAATCTCTGCTTTGGGAAGACATTGCTATAGCCTGCAATATTAAAAATGGAGCCCTTCTTAATAAATCCACATTGATTACAATGCCCGCATTTTATCATGCAACAATTAAAAGCAGTGTACTTTTTTTGTTGTTGTTTATAAGATATTTAAATGATGTGACCTTCTTGTAAACAATGCTAGGGAAGGGATGCAGTCCATGTAAAAATGCTCCAGTTTTTTTTTGTAATAACTGACTTAATGTCTGAAAAGTCCAAATTAAATGCAAGAACCAGGGCCTTTCCATAGTTACCTCATGTCGATACTTGGGCATTACTACCGGTGCAAGAAGCCCCTTTCCCAATCAACTGAAAGAAAATAGACTGGTCCTGCTAAAGTGTAAACTTCCCATAATAACATTAAGAAGGTTGAGGGGTAACCCTTTACCTTGAACATATTTTTTTTAAATTTAGTATGCTCCTAGAGAAAGGTCTTCTGTTGTGAAATCATGCGGACAAGCCTAACTGTATGGCCCTTGACCAGTACCTTTTTTGATGTAGCCAATGGCACCTGGAAAAGTGCAGCAAAGAGTTAGAATAAGTTGGTTTCCTATAGCTGTTTGATTAAAAACAATAATTGTCTCAATTTATAGAGATTGTAACAGCCAGGAAGTTAATGTGGTCAATAAACCTGAGAAACTATGTGCTGTCATTCATGTGACAAAAACATTCCTAGAGCTTTTCAAGGCCAACAGTCCATTGAATGAATGTATCATTCAAGTAGTGGCCATAAGCCCTCCATGTATTGCTGTAAGAAAATTGAAAAAAAAGTTAAATTCCCAATGGGCCATCACTAGATTGGTGAAGATTGGAGCACAGGTGGCCCTGTAGCTATCCCATTACTTTGTCTAAAAAGCTGCCCCTCAAAATAGATGAAATTGTTCACCATGATAATTTTCATTAGGTCCCTGAGTAGCTTGATCTTACCATGGTTCAGTGTACTTTGAAAACACAAATAGTCATGGAACTACTCTAGACCCATAATGAGGGATGTGATGCCCCTGCACTGGCCCACTAATCAAGGATCCTCAGTCCTTACCAGTGACAACAGATAGGGGATGTACACACTTGGAGGATGACAAGTATACATACAGTAAAGTGCAATTTCCATTAAGATCAAACAAAGATCACAGTCAGTCTGGGGCTGATTTCTCTCTCTCCAGATTCCCAATAAAACTCCCCCCCACTGGCACAGCTATAGAGTTGAGTCCTTAGCCAGGGTTCCAAGCCAAGTCCTCCCAACACTCTCTCTGTCCAATGACTGCTTTGTGTCTCTGCCCAAGTAGCTGACACACACACACACACACACACACACACACACACACACACACACACACACACACACACACACACACACACACACACACACACTTTGAAATTTGATTTATACACAAACACACACCTGGAAAGGCTGACACAGGTTTACTAGCTATGACCCCATATGTCCAGGCTATAAGGTAGTTATCAATGCCACCAGAAACCCTTATCTTTAAGGCCCCTACAAAGGGTGTCCAATCCTACTGTGTAATGTTACTATTAATCCAAATGGAAGTCTGACCAAGAGCAAGGCTATTTAGTAGTGACCTGTACACTGTTACCAAATACATATGCAAGTACCTAAGAGCTTAACTATGTCTTACAAGTATTAGCCATAAAGAAAGGTTTAAATATATTTAATAATAAGTAATAAAATAACAAGACAATACCCAAAAAACAAACACAGTTGCTTCAGAGTTTAAAATCACATAACTATTTTAAAACAACATTTCAGGACAGTCTCAAATGCAGAAAACATCTAAACAAATCTTTACTATATTCCTAACTATATCTAAAAGAAATTACTGTACCCCAGTTACTTACTAATGACCAAGGCAAGTGCAGATGGTGATGATGAGAGGATGTTTCCAGGTCAAAGACAAAATTCAAAATGCACAATCTGTCTGAAAGAGCTGTTAAATTAATATCAAATATTACTGCTGGGTTAGCTTGGTGACATCACTCTGTCACCTGACTACAGTTCCAGGCTAAACAGATACTAACAGAATTTAACATCTCTGTGTGAGAAATACATACATCTCAGATTGTTGCTGTTGCTAGAAGGGGCAGCCACGGTGGTGCAGCAGTTAGCGTTGCCACCTCACAGCAAGAGGTTCTCTGGTTTGATTCTCGGCTGGGGTGCCTTCTGTGTGGAATCTGCATGTCCTCCCTGTGGTTGCGTGGGTTTCCTCTGGGTGCTCTGGTTTCCTTCCACATCCCAAAGACATGCAGTAGGTGGATTGGACACTCTAAATTGGCCCTAGGTGTGTGTGCATGTGTGTGTGCCTTCTGTGGAAGTTTGGGCACCAGGCTGGCAACTCGACATCGTAAAACCACTACCAATCATGAGCATACAGATGATCTGCTGTGGTGACCCCTATCCGGGAAAAGCCAAAAGAAGAAGAAGAAGTTGCTGTTGCTAGAAGACATAAAACAATAAAACACATACAAAACAATGCAGAAGGCACCCTAGTTCTAGATATCATATCTCCTTGCTACATTGAAACTAACTTTTATAACATAATTGTAAAACAATTTAGTTTCAACTTATTTTCTTGAAGTTTTGCAAGTTAAATCTGTATGTTCCAGTATCTACTATTAAAATATGCATTTGCACAGGTATATAGTTTATATACATTTCTGTTCTTTTTGCAGTAGGGCACACTGCCGATGCATCTTAGCTCAGTGCATAACATGCAGTTCTGTATAAATCATATCAATGTTCACAAATGATATAGAACTATTTACAAAATTCCAGCTAGCTGAGCTGGCAGTGTGACACTTGAATAACTGAAAGGAGGTCCTTAACATCCATGGTAACAAAAATAATATCATCACAGTATATGTCCCAGGAAACTCTTTTCAAAATGTCCCATGAGTCTTTGTACAGGTGTGCAATGTTAGCCACCACTTCTTTGCACATCGCAGTAGCCCTTTACTGTTTTTTTCTGTCAGTCTGTCTCTCCATTGCACATAGCTAGAATAGCAATTTTGTCACTTGTTGACATCAACTGTAATGTTTTTCCACATAGCATTGTTACCTTTCCTTCCTTACGTAATTTAAATGTTCCTGTCCTTTCATTCACAGCCATGTTTTCCACAATAATAACCTCCTTCCAGTCTAGTTAATGACCCATTCATTGTACATATTATGTAAGGCCTTTTAGGCCTTTTATCTTGCACCTTCTCCTCTGTTTAGCACAGCAAGCAGAGCCTTTTGTTATATGCAGTGAATGTTCTTCTTGTTTTGACTAAGGACACATAGCTATTCTGAAATTTGAAATATTTCATTCTAATTCTTCTTCTATAGTATTTCAAATCTGGAGAGCCAGTTTTACCAGTCATATTTCTGTAACATATTTCATAACCCAATGCACTCCCTTCCTTTACCCTGTACTTATCTGTACTATATTCCTAACATAGCATTTGAACTGCATTAAAATGCATTTTTTATTTATGCTGTCCATTTCTTCTTCATAGCATTGACATTTTCTATTTCTGCAAAGTTATTGACACTATTCTTGCTCATATTTCCTTCTGGCATGCATTTGAGAGCAGGACTAGGTGTTTTCCATCCTCTTAAGCTTCAAAAGCTACTATAATCATATAATTTTAGCTACCCGATTTACAATCATATCATCAGTCATTCTGAGATGACCATACCTATAGCCACATCATCCTCCTGCACCTTACTGCTCTATCTACCAGTTGTTGTCGCCCTCTAGTCATTCAATGATTTCTTTCTGCAACTGACTATAAACTAACTCTGGCCATTGGCTCTTTTGGAAGGCTATGGATTCTAGATTGATTAACCACTAGGAAGGCTATTCTAACAAGTGGTGTGATCTTGTTGGGCATTTTCCGCAAAGATTACTCATAATAAATGGGAGCTCATGCCAAAACCTCAACATGGTTGTGAAGCTGGTCCACTGTAGGGTAGATTATCCACTGGATGGGCGTTTTTGACTCTCAATAACAATGATTGTGTCTCCATGTTTTTTTTTAATGTATAATAATATTTGTCTAATGGGTCCCAGTCTCAGTAAATTGTTTTTTTTTTTTCACTTATGAAGGTTCTAAGTGCAGTCCTTTACAAGATTGTCCTCACGTCTCTGGAAGATGTGGTATTCTCATCACTGAAGAATGCATTGATTACTCCTTCCCTCAAAAAGCTGTAGGTTTGAAAATGATGATCACATAACCACGGACCTATCCAGAACCTTCTCTTCCTCAGTAAGGTTCTGTTTGTAGCTGCCATCATATTAAAGTGGTGAAACCATCAATGGTCCTTTCCAGTCTGAGTTATGGACCAGACAGAATACTGAAACAGGTCTATCTATAGCCTTTAATAATCTACTCTCATCAACAGATAAATAGTTCTCAGTATAATCTTTAGCATTCTCCTCTTATTGTGACATCAGTGGCCAGGCTAGCTTGAGAACTGCTGTGGAATCAATGGTGTTGTGTTTGACTGGTCTGCCTGCTACTCATCCAACCATACAGAGAAGTTGGTCTTTGGTTGCTAACATTTCATCCTCCCACCTGCCTTATCTAAGGTATTGGTCATGGGCATACATGTTACCCTCGGAGATTCATCAGTACTCGTTTATTCTCCTTGTCATGGTGTCAGACTTTAATTACAACATGACCAAGGCATAAATACTGACAACCAGCTGACTTTGACAGACCAGAACTCAACAGCTGTCAAGTTTTCCATTTTTTTCCCGAGGAATATTACCCTAATGAAGCACTATATTCCATCTTCCATCCTCCATGTTGTGGTACATGCTCTTGTCTCCTCCCAATTTGACTACTGCAATGCTCTTGAGATGTCTGACAAAGAAATGATAACAAAAAAGTCTAACATTATTTGACTGATTATATATGCCAGTCCAGTGATCCCACTACTGTGGGAAAATTATATATTTCCAATTCCCGCTGCACTGTGATATTGCACACATTTAAAAAGCCAATAATTTTCAGTCACAGATACCAACTTTTTTCCTGGTTGATGAAAAAATGTTCACCCAGTGGAATGTATTCAATTACAGTATATGTAGGAATCAACCCTTTACTTAATATTAGTTTAACCTTAGTACACAGTGCCTTATTTCATTTCCTAGACGCAGCTTTGTAACAAATTTAAAAAGCTGGTATATATTAATCAACTGATTTTCAATCACACATACAAGCTTTTTTCCTGGTTGTGAAAAAAGGTTCACTGATTCCCCCGCCAGTGATGAAGGATGTTGATCTATCTTTTTTTCTGTAAGCTTTTACCTCTCCACCTGCCAATCACCAGCAGCCTTCCAGTAAGTCTTAGCTCATTCATTTATTCTGTATCAGTGAGATATGAACAGATATAGACATCATCCAAAGAGGGATGAAAAGACTGCTCAGGTTAGTAGCCCAAGGGATCCTGCAGCAATCCTTTTTTGGCATCAGTCTCTGCTGCTGCTACTTCTGTCAGCCAGCCAGAGTGTTCTTCTTGGAAAAAAAAAACACCATGAATAGCCAAGGCACATCTACTGTGTCCAAATATCTCCCACACATGATTGACTCATGCACCAGAATCACTGTGGAGGCATGTTACACTTTTCCAGTGCAAATGTTTGTTACCATCTCTGTACTAATAATGGCTAATATCACAGGCTTGGCAGTGCCAATATGACACACCTATTCCTTGCTGTTTTGGGACTACAGAAGTTTCCACTTGCATGGTGGTGAACAACCATATATTAACATCTCTCTGTGACTTGTTTTCCACAGGAGACATATGGGTTCTAATTTTGACATTAATGGAAGATTTGTCAGACTAATGAAATCATGTTCATTGCAGTTCCCGTTGACTATATTACATACGTGCTATATATTTTGTCTGCTGTATGTGTCCAGAACATTTGTTACTTATTTTTGGCCCCAGGCTTCAACCTGCTTCTGTTATCTGATAGTAAATAGCCACATTCTGTTGGATTTTAATGGGTTTGTTGATGTTTCCTAGATAATAGGTCACTAGCAAATACACATACACACATATATATAGATAGATACATATATATTACTTGCTTACTTAGTTTGTGTATTACATAAATTACTGTTTAACATTGTTGCTTTGAAAAGTACTTAACTCTTGAACACTATAATACACTAGATGTTGAACTCTCATCCCTTAGATGAGTAATACAGCACTGCCAGTCTTACTAGTCAAACTCCATTTGATTGAGTTATAGTCAACTCTATTTCCCTGAGCTACAGAGTTTAGGAAGTGGATCTTATTAATCGTGGTGTATCACTGAAAGTACTTTTCAGGATTATAATATCTTAGTAATGCAGAGATATTTTTCAGCACACAGGATTACATATATGAGAAGAGCTGGTGTTTCTGAAGACTGGTAAAGAAAACTGGTTTAAAAGCAAAAGACTAAAATAATAGGCTGAATTATTCCTTTTATTATGGAAAATGGTGAAATATGTTGAGAAAGCTATGTGTGAAACTGTTTATGCACTGGCCTGTGTATAGTAATCATAGAAAATAACTGCAATTTATGTTGGTTATACTAAATACTGAGAAATAAAAGATACAAAATAGTGTATTTAAAATATTTATTTTGTCTTGTCTATAAGATAATAAAACACAATTCAAAGTTAAAATAATTAACTTAAAAATTTAAATTCATAATGACATTACATACAACAGAAGGAAATTTTAGGATGGTAATTTTACCATTCATAGATATTAATATGAATATGCAATGCTTATTCCTTAGTGATAAATCAGTTATGCATCACATATTAAGTCTAAGCTATTCCTTTTAGGATCATTGACTTGATGAAGACAATTTTATCTATGATCCTACTACCAACAAGAAACATGTTTTGTATGTCCTTTAAGAAAGTACTTTTACATATTTTTCAAATAAGTTCTGGATTTGGGAGGGGAATTTAGTTTATAGGAGATATGAGCCACCAAGCATACAGATACACGCACACACACAAATGCGTGTACACACACATACACATACACACACACTTAGATGTTCCCAGCATCCTTCAAATTAAATAAACTGACTTGCAATTCCCTCATCAAGAACAGTCAGCAAAAAAGAAAATGAGTTTGTGAAAAATGTTATTTCCTTTCATGAATGGTATTAGTAATTAGAAAGTCACAATGTATGATGACAAATATATATTATCAGTAAGTACAGGAAGGAAGAAAGGAAGAAATTTAATTCTTGATTCATTCCTGTGACACACTGTGGCCGGGATTCAGTAATCCTCCGAGTAAGACTAATTAAGTCTTACTCGGAGATTCCCGTTTAAGCCTACAATGTCAGCACCCTCATGAATACGCATGAGGGCGCTGACTCAACTGGAAGGCTTACATGGAGCGTGTAAGACTGCAGGGGGCTTGTCGGACTGCCGAGCAGTCCAAATATCCATGCCCCTGCAACCATATAAAGTGAAAATGAGAAATGCAAGGAGCGAGTCCACTGAAATGCACACATAGCAAACAGTACACATCCCCACATACTAAACCCCTTTGTAAATGTAAAATGTAAACAAATTTTTTTATTTTATAATTCCCGATATAGCTGCCCATATTTGTGCATGTGTGCGCGGGTGTGCCCATTGCTTAGCTGCAGTTAGCAATGTCGACAACGAAGAGCATAATAAGAAATGTTTATGCAAATCAAGCCAAATAGCAATAGCGTAGTGGTAGAGTGTTCACACAAAGAGGAGGCATTCTTGGTTCTAGTCCCACCACTCCCCTGTCTATTGTATGTTTTAAATGAGTATATAAAATAATTCCTGACATATATGAATGAAATTTTATTGAAAAGCATTGAAATGGCCTATGTATTAGTGAACAAAATGTATACATATAAGGATAAGAAGGTGAGCAGCATTGAGTATATTGACATATTGCCCATAGCTAAGCAGCATTTTACCTAGCACAATAAAATTGCCCATAGATAAGCAGGGTTTTACCTAACGCAATGGGCAACGTGGAGCAACGTAGTGCAAAGTGGCCTAAACACAGACACACCTCCTAGACAGTAGTAAAATAAAAAAGCTATGACAAGGTTCGAACCTGGGACACTGTGCATCATAATCAAAGTACTAAACCACTAAGCCATGACAGCTTAGGATAAACATGCACTGTTAACATACATATACTTATAAATGGAAGATTAACCATTGCTAAGCAGGTCTGCAGTCAGCCGAGAATTTTCAAAAAATGGCCAATCACAAAAAAGTGCGGGAAATGTGGCATATTTAAGTTCCATAGGTGGGAATACTCGCCATAACTGATTGTAGCTCCCATCTGCAATCAGAATGGCTGGTGCTGGAGAGGGTACTCACTTTCCAGTGCAACGCTGGGGCATCAAGGAGTGAAAGTACATGGTTTGGCACCTTGTCCACCATCATGAGTCAAGACTCCTGCAGGGCCAGTTCCAAGGGATGGAGTACAAAGCAGAGGCTTGGTACTGGTTAGCTCATGATCTCACCAGTGCCACAGGTATCCTTCGGACTGTTGAGCAGGTCCGTTACCAACATGCAGACCTGAAGAGATGGAAGCAGGACCTACTGAACAAATGGATACAGGAGGCCCGTGACATGCAAGATGCCCCACTACTGAGTAGGTAGCCATGAAATGAAGTATGCAAGACTTGCTAATTTAGTCTATATAATGGATAGGTATGTCTCAATATCCCTTCATTTACTTCACAGCTGCAGGTGTCCGTGCTGCGAATCAGCAAGCCTATGTGGATAGGCAGCTAAGGCTGCGCCACCAGGCAGGTTAGTAATTATTCTGCATGTATTGTTATATAAAATAGGTGAGAGAGCCTGAAAAAAAGTGTTGTAGCCCAATAATAAAAGCCATAAAATGCCCTGAATAATTTCTCTGCATGTACTGTTATATAAAATAAGTCAGAGAGTCAGAAAAAGAGTGTAGTAACCCATTAATAAAGGTAAAATAAGTCCGGAATAATATTGCTGCATGTACTATTATATAAAATAAGTGAGCGAGCCTGAAAAACAGTGTTGTAACCTAGTAATAAAGGTATAATACATCTTGAATAAGTCTTCTGTATGCACTGTAATATCAAATAAATGAGAGAGCCTGTAGAAAAGTGCGTAATGTAATTAATAAAGGTATAATACTTGGAGTGTGTCTGTGTCACTTACTTTGAAATGTTGTTGTACCCTTGCATTATATAAATAGTACTGCTGTATTAAGTGCTGTCAACCCACAGTTGGGCAGTCCCATATAAAGTGGATAAAGGAAGTGCCAGTAGCTGTGAAGCATATATACAGTCATCAACAGTTGGTTAATGGCTGGCATGCATAGGTAAGTCTGGCACATGAGTAGCTTGTTAATGTGTTCCCCAGAAATGTGAGTGTGCTACATGAAATGTAGGTTTCTGTAGAAATATAACTGAAAATGTCATGTGAACATATCCAGATGTGTAGATATATAAATATAAATAAAATAAAATATAAATAAAATATGTAACTATGTAGCAGTAACATCTGCATCTTGGACAGTTAGTATGTCAGATATAGGTCAGGTATATAATGAACTAGCCAAACCCATTACACAACCTAATGCACATTGCCTAGTGTAATAATACATGTAGGGGATATACACCTGCAGTCAATAGGAATGTAGTGTAGACTAAAAGTACTTATAAGATGTTAATGGAGGTATCTTTTTACACCCTACTGTATGTGCATAAACAATGAAATTCCACACCTCAATGGGTATGTCTAATCTCAAAACATTTGTTGGGACATATGTCCTATTGTTCTATAAATATCTGCATTTACTTTGATGCATGTGCCCTGTTCAAACACCACAATCTTGGTGGCCTGTTACCACCAATCATCCCTGCATGCTGTTGGAATGTCCACTGTCGTTCAATATATGCATGTGTTATGCTTGCTGTTCAACTGTTGGAACCCTGATGTGTTGGCTTAATGGGAATATTACTGCATGCTGTTACAACTAATTTGGAGTGCTGTTGTCTATGTTGTAATTAAACACACCTAAACACAGAACGTATGGGAAGGCCGGTCCCAGCGGACCCACCTGTCTCTCCTCAGCTGGCGATTGCACCTGGCACCAGCAGGTCCAGTGCCCACCCCTGGCTCCCTCCTCAATTGGTCCTGTGCCACCTTCGGGAGAAAGTGCTGCAGGAGATGGGGCTCATCCACCCCATGCAAGCGTTGGTGGAGAAGGGCCACCTGTCACCCTCCGAAGGGTCCGGGCTGTGGTGCGTAGGGAGATCCAGCGTTCAGTCTCTGATCCCCTACACCAGCTCGAGGCGAGAGTGGCGCGACTCATGGGTGAGCCTGCCCCTCCTACGCAGACCCAGAACAGCCACCCTCGGGCTGTGAAGGTGCAGTGGTGACTGCCCATGGGTGGGGATCTCAGTTCCACTGTTACCATCTGTGGGCTCATGGGCTTACGATTTCCAAACATCCATCCCAGTCAATTGTGTTCACCCACCCCATGTGTCATATTCCGCCCCTGTATGTGTCTTGTTTGTCTTGTCTGTTTACCTCCACAACCTACCTCCCCAAATATACCTACTTTCTCTACCTCACATTCCACTCACCTGAAAAAAAAAAAAAAAAAAAAAAAAAAGGGCAATCTGTTCCCACAAAAAAATTACGCCCCATACATAGCTACCCATTTCGCACACATGTCCGCTGGGACATGTAAACTGATAATTATAATTGGCAGTACAACATACTTTGTTGTCCTCACCCCTCTCTTAGGGGTGGAAGGTTTCAAATTTCACTCCAAATTTCTAACATATGCACAGCTGTTGCTGGTAAAGAAATGGGCAGCTATGGACCTTCCCTACACCCGTCCTGCACATCCCGAGCTGGTTTCCCTACTGTTTTTTCCTTCTTTGTGCCCCCTTTTTCACCACTTTCCTATCTCCCCATTTTCTTTTCTTTCAAAGAAATTAGCACGGGGGTTAGCGGGAGTAAGCACTTTTAAGCAGTAGTTAGCAGGTTCGAGCGAGTGTGCGCATGTGTGCGCTTAGCTAAGTATTGCTAGGCTTCATGCAAACCCGTTTAGAACTGCTTAAAAGTGTCTTAGTCACTCTACATGGCAGGGCCCTTGTTCTGCTGAGCAGCAAAATAAAACACCTCTGTCAGTCTCGATCCCCAGACCTTGGACACACTACACGGCATGAAGTACCACTAAGCCACAGTAGATATACAACAAGTTGGTGCTGTAATAAATATATCATGCATTACAATGAGTAAATGTAAAGGGAAAATAGGAATGCCCTAACACAGATCTTGTTCTGTGGATCTTTACCAGCAGTTGTTGTGGAATTGCATGACGTGACTGTGAAAAGAGAACCAGCCATTCTCGCAGGAAATAATGTTACAGTAGCACTTTACAAACCCCACACAGTATCTCAGAGCAGGATAAACATTGGCATATTTGAATAGGGCAGATGCCATACTTCCCAACTGTGACTGCTTTTCAGGGATGTCCCTGATTCGTAAACAAATGTTAGCTGTGTCCCTCAGAATCCCTCTGAAAAGTACTGATGTTAGGCCGAAAAGTGGGGAATTACACTTAATGAATAATGTCAATAAGTAAGAGTACACACTGCATGCACGTCAGAAAAGGTGTATTAATACAGATCTGATGCTCTCACAGTCTCAACTTAATGTCTGTAATATATGACAGGTGTACCTTACTTATATGTACCTTTCCCTGAGGCTGTTCAAATATATACCTGAGTGTATCAGAGGCCTGGCAGAGGCAGAAACACACAGGCATTTCAGCTTTTCTGCTGTTACACACTCTGCAAATAGCTTTGGAACAAGTCCCAAAAGCATACCCTTATGTAGGAGTACAACACAGAAATATCAAAGGATGTAGCCATGTACTGGTAGCAACCAACTGTGACAATGCCAATGTTCCAGTGCAGAAAAGACTGGTGTGGTGCACAGACAGAGAATAATAGGCTAACCTCTGGCTACCATCTGGATATGTCCACAAGTGGGAGCTATGCAGACAGCCTACTTGCCTTGTTAGACTAACAGGTACACAGCAACCCTGTATGTTCAGCAAGATAAACATCACACAATAATATATAATGCTCTCTGTACTTCTGCACCCCTACCCAAAAGAACAATATACCTGTGTATTCAGGCTCTACCAAGGATGTAGGTAGGCATACTCAGTACTGTAATGTGTCCAGTTGTCTTGAGCAGCCTGTGTTAATGTCAACACAAATAAACAACAAACTGCTCAGAAGTGAGGTAATTAATATTTACAGTATAGTAGTTCACAAACAGTTCATGTGGCAGAGGAATATGTTGCAATAACTACTTTTGTATGGCAGTTGTCTAATTAGAAACAAAAGTACATACTCCCATGTATCTTGTGTAAGCATTTGGAGGGATGAGTAAAATTCTACACTGACAAGTGTGTACTAGAAGCTGCAACATTCAGGTTTGAGTACAACATGCAAATCACTGTTTACAACCCTAGCTTCAGATACAAGAAGTATACCAACCTTCTGAATGACACAACGGTGTCCACAGCAAACAAGCATGGGCCCCACTTTGGAAATCTGAAAGGGCTATGCCTACCTAACCTAGCATTTTATAGCAGTGGGCTGCTATCACAGGGAGTACTGCAATTACCACATAGCAGGCTGCATGCAATTAGTAAATGGTGGGCGCAAATTGGTGCAGAGGCCATTACATGCACATGTGCAGATACCTAGAAAAGCAGGCTGTACTTGCTGTCCACACATGCAATAATCTCATTGCAGCAAGAGAGAGAGAGTGAGAGCAAGAGAGAGAGACAGAGGCAGAGGCAGAGACACAGATAAAGACAGACAAAGAGACAGAAACAGAGAGACACAGAAAAAGAAAGAGCAACAGACAGATGAAAAAAAAATAATTAAAAAAAAAGAAATTATTTCCTTTAAAAACAGATGGAACAGAGCAATACAAAGGAAAGGTATGTAACACATATGTATTTGCTGGCATGTAGTAGATGTTTATGAAGAGTACTCTACATAATGTGTATCATCCATATGTGGCAGCAGTATGTATCTATATGTATCTGTACATGTGCATAGGGCAAGGGACATACTGCAACTGTTTGTGAAGGGTGTATATATATATATATATATATATATATATATATACATTGTTGAAGGTTCTTATGTGCATATTTCTATGTAGGTTGTAGTGTGTGGCAAACAAAACAGCATGCAGTGCTGGTATATGACATGTGGTGGTTAAACACTGTGGGTATGCTCTGTCAGTTTTGTAGTGTTGCAGCCAGTGAGGCCTGCTAAAGCTACATGGGCTGAGGACACCTTCAATGCAGTCTGCACAACACTGTGAAATATTATTACATAACTGTGTATCTCACAACTGTCGCATAATTGATATTCCCACCATGGATAGTGGACTGTATATGTGCCTATATGTACATCTATATGTATAGCAATGGATGTTTATATGTATGTGTATGTATATGTGTATATATATATATATATATATATATATATATATATATATATATATATATATATATATATATATACATAGAGAGAGAGAGACATGGGACATACTTACTGTGACAGGTGCCTGGCGACAAAGGTATGGACTGAAGCTCAGTGTTGACACTGCAGTGCCATCCCTTCTTGCCAGGACACTGTACCCATTAACTACCACATAGGTAGTAGTCTACCTAACACCGAAGGTGTTATAAGGGAACATGGGACACAGGTGGACAGTAGCCTCCTCTTTGATAATCACAGTGCCACACTAGTCATGTACTCTGTCTACGTGGTACACGTCTTCACAAAAGGTGTGTCATCTAGGGAAATATAGGTCAGTGTTCTCCTCTACTCATCACACTTAAAACCCATTAGAGAGTACAATGCCAACTACAGCAACTGGAAAGGCCACAGACATACCTCACAAAGAGTAATACTGGCCTCAAACAGATGCCCTATGCAGACCGACTCACAAAACCACAGCTACACTGTGTTGCATACCACCTACCTAGAGGTGATATCTGCCTAACATACAGAGCTATGTCACACCCATAGCTGTTGGACATCCAACATATTACAATCCTTCCCAGATACACGCTCTAGGGCACTAAACCTTGTCAGCTCACTAAACAGCACATGCTGGAGGGATAGAGTCCTAACTCAGAGACATGCCATACTCTGGAACAAACCACCTATCAATAGCAAACAAAGCTCCTCATTAGCAGTTGTCATAAATACTCCTGATGATTGTTTGGGAGATAGGAAATACACCCCGGGAATCACCTCTGTGGCTCTGGTTGATAGGGGCAACTGAAATTAAATTACATGTGTGTCAAAGGCCAGGGTAGCATATGGCTAGGCTGCTGTAGGCCCTAGGGCCAACAGCGTATTACCTACCCATGACACGATGCACACACACATGTACTTAGTGCAATAATTGTCATGTGAGGTTGACTGAGTGTGATAGTGAATGTGTTGGTGAATGTGTGCAAGGTCAGTAAAGGTGTGATAGCTTAGTGTGAAATTGTTTCTGTCATGGTAGTTTGTGTCCTAGCTGTGATCCCAGCAAAAGATGTGTATGCTACTGCTAGGCAGAAAAAGTAGCATGGCATGCGGTGTGACGTAGTCCCTTGTTGTCGACTGTGGTGTCCCATTTTAGACTAAAGCAATACATGTATGCTTAGTGAGTGATACTGCTGGTGAATCCAACTCCCATATGAACTCTAGTACAACCTGAAGCTGTAGGCCTAAACAGTACAGCATGGTGTATGTTCACATTGCTTGAAAACACTGTTTTGTGTGTACCCTGTAGTCCTCACAGATTACATACCTTAGGCATATGGTTTTGTAAGTAGTGACACACAGTACTGTATGGTACACAGGTAAAGCTCATCTGGGTTGGCATACATTTATGTGTTGTATGTATGTCTGATGTGTGTGTAATTATGCCTGTACCATGCCCTCAATCATATCTGTGTTACAGGGTATATGTGTGTATCTAGCAACATGTATAGCCTATTACAGCAGTATGCCACCTATATCAACAACTGTGCACATATGTTAGGCAGGGGTTTGGCATCAAAGACTACTGTGGTATACTGGTAATACTGTAACTGTTCTTTACATTCATTGCAATGGATGACATATTTCTTTATGCATTGGCTTGATATATACCTCCTGTGGCTAGGTGGTGCATTGTGTCACATACAGTGTGCCATGTACTGGTGTATAGTCTTACAATACTGGCTTCTCTTTGCTGCTGTGCAGAACATGGTTTGATATATAGAGCGTGTCAGGCACTGTCAGCCAGTTGTGGCCTGAGCACTAATATGTGGTATTGAACATGTCTATCCTCTGACAACCAGTCGGATGCGAAATATGGCAGGTAATTGATATCTGTACTTTAGGATGTTAAGTGTGCCACTTGACTTGCTCACACATCTTGTTTAATTGTCTTCCAGGGGGATGTCCCACCAAAGAAACCCGTGTTATACAGCTGCAGAGGAGGTGGAAATACACAACAGCCTGGTGCAGCACTACACCCTGCTGTTCTCTAGAACCAGCCAGGACCAGCATGAGCGGACTGCACTGTGGCAAGATCTCGTTCGTCGGGTAAATGACATAGGCATGCATAACTGGACACATGAGCAGGTATGCCATCACTGCAGTGATTTAATTAGACATGTCCGGTGGTGTGCATCTGATATCCATCGACAACAGCTTGCCACAGGTGGTGGGGTTGCCATTCATCCCCCCCTCACCAGAGTGGAGGAGCTGCTCCTAAGTGTAGTGGCTCCTGGCCAACCACAGGAACAGCAACTGACGTGTCATCATGGAGGCCGGAGCCACCCAGCATGTTAACATGGAGTGTGCAGGTAACATGACCTATCTGTAGACTACTGTTATCTGTATTGATAGGTTATGCATATGTGACATGTGTACTGTGTGTTTAGCAGTTGCGCTGCATATTGTTGTGCAATACTGATATTTGGAATATAATCTGTACACCTGTGACTGTCGACGGTTGTACTACTGTAGTTTAGCACACTGACAGTAGCAATGGCACAGTTGTGGCCACTGACAAACTGTCTCATATTCTTGTAGGTCCCTCTGGTGTGACAGCAAGGCAGCCAGTCGATGCTGGTGAGTGTGTTATAATTTTAATATTGCTAATGAAATGTGCATGTCATAGGTGAGGTGTAGGCCATGTACATGTAACACACCAATGCATAATGCATGCTGTGCATGTTTGCTGTGAGACTATGCGCATCTCAGTAATGACAGTAGCTGCCTCAATCACATGCAATACACAGAGCAGCACACACAATTGTGGCAACACCATACTGGACATTGGATAGGCATAGTATACACATGTACACAACATACAAAACTTTGTCATACGCAGTACACCTTAACATGCTACACATAGCATATCCAGACACCCGCTGTAAGGTCACACTCCAGTATCCCACATGTCATCCACACAGCACACATAATATACTTAAGGGGTAGAGGCCTATCATTGGGCTGTGCAACACTCTTCAACACATAACACATTCATGTTAGTCAATGCTCCCTATTGGGCACCTTACAAACCTATGTAATGAGTGGCTATGAGGCCAATCACTGAACAAAAGCACACATGCATCAAAGCCATGTGTACTGTTAATAACACGGGCTGTCTACACTCGCACTGCATGGTCTTGAGCAACAAACTTTCTGCATGCTGACATGTGTGATATGACTGTTTGCCTTGTGATACTGCAACCCACCTTCAACCACTATTAAGTATGTTTTGGATTGCTGGTCGTGTGTGTGGGTATCTGCTGTAGTGAGGAGTGTATTTGTGTGCAGGTCTGCATGTGTGCCGACATCATGTACAGGTCGTAAAGTGTGTTTCCTGTCTCCCTCCCACAGGTGCTGTGTTAGGGCTGGTTCACTGCAGCAGGGAAACTGATGTCACTGAGCCACATAGTGATAATGAAGATAGGTGTGTTGAGGCATAGGCGTGTTTGCCAGGGTCTGTCATTGGGCCACCAATTGACAGTACACAGCTCTCCACCCCATCCATGCATACAGTCATACTGCCAATACATCCATCACCAATGCCCATAGCTGAGGGACAGCATACTGTTGGCATTGGCCAGGACAGTGTGGTATCTATGGCACATGCATTCCAACACAGCAGCCATACCCAGATGTCTGGAAAGGTAACACATAGGCAGATGTCCAGGGGTTCTCGTAGGAACACTGCTGCTCATCATGCCACTGGCAGATGTGCCACAGGTCTGGCAATGTCACGCATGTTCCAGGCTGTCATGGAGTCGCAGTCACGTATGGAACGGTACACCAGACAGGGACTAAGGGCACAGAGGGCCCATAACACCACTGTCTTTGACAGTATCCGTGACCTAGCAGGTGCCATCCGACATTACACCGAGGTCACTGATAGACATTGGGGAGAGACATTAGATATCCTCCACAATGTCATGTCCATGTGTCAGGACAGTGCGGGATGGTTGAGACATCAACGTGGACATATGCCAGCAACATCAGCAGCTAGCAGTCACCATGGATGTCTCTCAAGCCACAGCCACTCCCGTAGTGCCAGTACCAGCCCCAGCAATGTTGGGGGTGGGCTGTCCATAGAATGTCCTAGAAGACCATGTGCACATGGCTCTGGACAGTCCCAGCAGGGATCTGTGTCCAGTGTGCATCCATCCACCTCTGGGGATAGTACCTAGTCTGGTTTAGTACCTGATTGAGTCAGTAGCACCCCTGCCAGGCACAGGTACCATATCCGTGGTCAGAGATGGTGATCTGTAAAGCCTCGCAGGTACAGTCTGTGGCTGTCCCACAAATACCCGTATATGGCAGCCACATGGTGGAACTGTGTGCATGCAGACACACACACATACTTCAGACACCTAGGGCTAACACATACCCACACACATTACAATAACATTGGCCCATTACAGTATTCTTGCCCCTCACACACACACACACACACACACACACACACACACACACACTTCAGACACCTAGGGCTAACACATACCCACACACATTACAATAACATTGGCCCATTACAGTATTCTTGCCCCTCACACACACACACACACACACATACATGTCAATTGGATGGCTTACTGTAGGCCTCTGGTGAACCAACAACACACCCTGTGCATATGATGAAACCTGTGCCACCTCATGTCATCTGTAATATCAATGCAGGGTCAGGCTACCATGGAGCCAATGCACAGGGTGTCTATATAGCAGTATAGAAATATTAGCATGTTGTCAGCTGTAGAGTGTAATGATATGCTTGAAGGTGTAGCTGAGCAGGCATGATGCATTAAAGCTATGATTGTCATTGTAGTGTTGTTTACACCAGTGTTGGTTCCAATTGTGTATTGTCTGGCCACATGCCACTTGGCTGATGTGTGCAGTATTGGCAGCATGTGTTAAGAGAGTGGACAGTATGTGTGGGATGTGTGTAGCACAGATTTGCAGGTGTACAGTTGTGAACATGGTGGAGGTGCACTGTCTGCATGTAAGTGCATAGTGGACACATGGCCAAGGTGACATGTTCTGTATTACACAGTAACACTCCATAGTTTCTATTGGTGGCCAGTATGCATTGTACTACACACATTCCAGAACCTGACTACACATGTGTGTATGACATGGTTTGACACTGTGCTGTGGGTGATACTGTTACTATATGTCATTGTTTTGCATTCTGGTGGTATACATCACTTCAGCAGCCTGACCATAACCAATCGTTAGATGATGTCTTGACAACCGACACACAGATGTAGGACAAACAGCAACATTTGGATCCTTCAGGTACTATACAATGCCAGTAACCACTGATATTCACCTGCACCCATTACTGAGACCACTCCTGTTTGCCATATAGCTCTCTTAGGTGCAAGCAATCACAGTAGGGATATGTCCGTCCACATCTGGTAATGCATACTGTTGCCTATAAAGCATTCTCCAGATGACACACACATACTCCACAAGGGTATCATACAGACAGATGCCTGTTGTCAAACCCATGCTGTAAAGCTATAAGCCAAACTAAGCATTGTCATCCACCTATAAGGAACATATTATCCCACAATACCACATAGGTAGTAGCCACCAGCATGATGAACAGATACCGATGTGTACATGCAACCAAGTGTTATGTCATCTCTCATTTGTTAATCACATTTCCAAAGGTATTCTGTAATCCCTTGGTGGATCACATAAGCAGTAAGGGGTCTGCATGCATATCCACAGTTTGTTCTACACTATGAATAGTCATCATGGACAGACTTTGCTGCGTTTGAACAGGTCTGACATATACCTCGGTCATAGACCTTCACTCACACATTCCAATAGGAATCGTAATGACTTTGTGTGACACAGATGACCTATGCCAGGGATCACTGCAGTGGCTGGCCTTGTCACAAGCATACAGATGTGACCTAAGATCTGGGAAGCAGCAGCACAGATTGGCAAGGATGACAGCTGTGTTCTTGGAGAAAGCAGGGTTCCCACACATGCAATAATTGAGGTAACGTGTACAGATATGTATTTGACACACAGCTAGCTCACATGTGCAATGCATACTGATATGTCTTACAGTGGTAAAAGCAAAACCCACAACACATTGACCAACAGTGTCACACACATACAGCTCACACACTCACCAAGTGCAGGATTCAATCCCCTACTTTACTATTTCATGATAGTAGAGGAGTACACATTAACACAACGCACTATGAACGTTACTTTCTGTTGTCTTTTCCACAGGTATATTTGTAGGATGGTGACATCATCAGACTTGACAAAGGTTACATTACCACTTTTGAGGTGTTTCACTACTCTCCTAAAAGGTTGTGCTTTTCCAAGGGGAAACACACAGTTGGCCTGTATTCATAGAGTATCATTATTTATAGGCTAACTAGGCTAACTGCCTGTGAGAGCATTTTAAGCCTAGACAATTATCCCTTGTGAGACTCAAACCCTGCACCTTGTGTTTATAAGGCAAACACTTCAACCATTAGGCCACCATCCCTATAGTGCAGGATTAAAACCCCTATTTGACTACTTCATGATACTAGAGGAGTAAGCATTAACACGATGCGCTATACGGATTATTGGGAGCATTCTTTTCCACAGGTATATTTGTAGGATGCTGACATCATCAGACTTGACAAAGGTTACATTACCACTTTTGAGGTGTTTCACTACTCTACTAAAATTGTTCTTTTCAAAGGGGAACACACGCAGTTGCCCAGTGCAGGATTCAAACCCCTACCTAACTACTTCATGATACTAGAGGAGTACACATTAATATGACGCACTACACAGATTAGTGGGAGTTTTATTTTCCACAGGTATACTTGTAGGATGCTGACATCATCAGACTTGACAAAGGTTAGATTAACAACTTTGAGGTGTTTCACTACTCTCCTAAAAGGTTGCTTCTTCCCAAGGGGAGCACACGCACACACAGTTGCCCAGTGCAGGATTCAATCCCCTACCTAACTATTTAATGATACTAGAGTAGTATGCATTACTACGACACGCTATACAGATTAGTGAGAGCTTTATTTTCCACAGGTATACTTGTAGGATGCTGACATCATCAGACTTGACAAACGTTAGATTAACACTTTTGAGGTGTTTCACTACTCTGCTAAAAGGTTGTTCCTTCCCAAGGGGAACCCACACACAGTTACCCAGTGCAGGATTCAAACGCCTACCCAACTACTTCATGATACTAGAGGAGTACACATTAACACAACGCGCTGTACAGATTAGTGGGAGTTTTATTTTTCACAGGTATACTTGTAGGATACTGACATCATCAGACTTGACAAAGGTTACATTACCACTTTTGAGGTGTTTCACTACTCTCCTAAAAGGTTTTTCCTTCCCAAGGGGAACACACACACACACAGTTACCAAGTGCAGGATTCAAACCCCTACCTAACTACTTCTTGATACTAGAGGAGTACACAATAACATGATACACTATACATATTACTGGGGGGGTTTCTTTTCCACAGGTATATTTGTAGGATGGTGACATCATCAGACTATACGAAGCGTGTTACATTAGGTGACATTAATTGGTCTACATTAAACGAATGTCTAGACACTTTAGCCATGTGATCATCAAAGGTGAGTTTGCTATCTACCTGTGTCCCGAGGGCCATAATTACTTTCTCCGTACATGCTGGATTACCACCTATGTGGTAATTTGTGTGCAGTTTGTATTACCCAAAGGGGATGACTATGCATTCTTTGCCATTCAGCTTGAGGACATTGTTTTGACACCAGGTATCTGTCTCTGTAAGACACTTCTGGAGGATGTCTGTGTCAGCTGTACAGTCAATTATGGACCACAGTTTCCAGTCATCTGCAAATCTGTTCAGCCTTACACCTGCCATGCTTGCCTGTACCTCTGAGCAGTATCGACTGAACAACTGGGGTCCCAGGACCAAAACCTGTGTGATGCCATGTGTGACTGGTTTAGAGTTGGACATGGCACCAGCAACTATGAACATGTGTGTTTGATCTGTGAGCCACTTGGCCACCCATCCTGTGACATAGCTGTCCATGTTCAAGCTGGTACACTTGTCCATGATGTTGGAGTGGGGAATGATGTGGTAAGCCCTTAGTGAGGTCCAGGTGGGCTGTGTGGACTACTTTCACCTCCATCTATTTTCATGGTAACTGTTTTAAATAAGTCAACTAGGTTTGGGAGCCAGGCTATGCCTTTAACAAGGCGAAGTTGTGTAGAGTCCAGTGTCTGGAGATTTCCAATGTCTCAGTGTATGGGTTCCATGACTATTTGCTCAATAGCTCTGTAGACCAGGCTAAGTACACATGTTGGGCAATGGTTTCCAGGTTCTGTTTTGGCACACCCTTTGTGGAGCTGGATGACTGTTAGTGTATGCCATTCTTTGGGTACATAGCCTGTGATACACTTGAGTCTGGACAGTGAATGTAGGTGAGGATGTAGTTCTTTGTGGGCCTAGTGTATGACGCAGCCTGGGACAACTTACAGTCACATTGATGCTATGTTCCTAGCTTTGGTGAGGGCTGTCTTTACATGCATGTCCGTGATGTCTGTGTCTCTGCATCCTTCTGTGATAGACACAGGCCCTTTTGGGGGGTGAAGGGGGGAGTTTACAGTGCACTTTTCCCCCTGGGTGTGGGCAATGAATGTTGGTTTGGTGTATGTCATTGCTTTTTTCAGTAGCTGACAGCATATTTGGAAGTTGACTCCTACATGTCTGATATAGCTACAGAAGGCTTTGTGGTTGTTATTCTTACATTCCTTGGCAGTTTGTCTTTAGAAACTGTGCTTGGATTATTTTATGAGCGATCATTGTTTCATCCTAATAATGATCAGTGATGCCTTTCCTTTAGGGAAGTTGGCTCTATCAGTTGTTAGTTTCCTCCTTCTGTTGTCTAGCTTATTTATGGGCAATGACCACCAGATTGTTTTCTTATTTTTGGAGGAGTGCATCTTGCTTTTATTTGTGATGTCTCGATCCATGCATCCCTGTAGATGCTCATAGGATGCACTTGTAAATGATTTGGCAGATTGTATACCATTATCCTATAGCAAGAGGGCTTTGGGACTTTCCACTTTGGTCTTGGGAAGTGTGCAGTTTGGTATTGCAAATGTCTTCACAGTGCTTTCATTGACTGGGTGTGGGGGCGGGATGTGGATGTCCAGTGTGATTACGTAAGGATCTGATATTACCAGAGAGGGGTTTATCTCTGTTGTGGAACACTAGTACCCCATGTTGGTGATGATCATGTCCAGTATGTTGTCACCTCTAGTGGGCGTGCTGACCAGCTGTTCCAAAGAGTTTCTTAACTCTAGGACACATTGGGCAAAAGACATTGTATACGAGTAATTCACCCACTCATTGTTTGTGTAGTTGTAATCTCCTCATATAATGGTGTTTGATATGACCTTTATATTTGCCATTGTTCTCCAGAATACTGAGTGAGGTTCCTGAGACAAGGTACATGATCTGTAGCAGGCTACAATCTGATGGGCAGCTTTGCCCAATGTTAGTTGCACTTGCATGGTCTCCAAGGCCTCATGCTGTGGCAGTAACCTGGAGGTGTGGATATCCATAAAGTAAATGGCTGCAACACTTCCTTTTGTATTTCACTCATGGTCTTGGGTCCAAAGGTCAGGGTGATTGTGAGTGTTTTATGTGGATCATATCCAACAGCTGCATGTATGACATAGCTTTGGATGTTACGCAGTGAACACCTATGAGTAGGCGATATGCAAGAGAGTACAGATGGAGCATTTTGCGATGGTCTGTGTATGGCATGTATTTCAGGCCAATAATGCTCTTTGTGAGGTATTGCTGCTGGCTTTCCAGTTGTTGTAGTTGTCTTGTGAGGTACATAGCAACAGTGGCGTTGTACTCTTTTATAGTTCTAGTAAGTGGTGAGTAGAGGGGAACAATGTCCTCTTTTATTCTGCATGAGACACATTTTGTGATGAGGTGTGCCACATAAGAGGGTTTCCTGACTACTGTGGGAATGTGCTTATCACAGTTGTCTCCACTGCCCACCCATGGCCCAGGGTCTCTTGTCACACTTAGTGTGAGGTATACTACCACCTTTGTTGTAGTTCTTGGCTACAGATATTTTAACAAAGGTGATGATAATGCACCTTTTGGCATTGAGCTACAGCCCATGGCTTGGACAGTTGCCATCTGTCTCAGTGAGGCCCTTTGGTAGGATGTCCACATCTTTAGTGTTTACAATGATGGCTCCTAGTTTGCAGTCCTCTGGAAACGTCAGTAGCCATAGAACCTCCATGTTAATGTTTACTTCAGGGAAGTAGATACTACACAGCCTGGTAAGTTATCTAGTCCCATGGCTGCTGTGATACTGGCTTCAAAGAGTGTTTTTTAACTGTGCAGCCATGATGACAGCACCTTTGCAGTCTTCCATTATAGACATGTGCTCTTTCTTGGGTGAGAGGGGAGTAAAGTTAACACTAATCCTATCTGCCAGGATGTTGCCAATATGGCTCTGTACATTTAGTGCCATTGAGCTGTAACTCAGAACAGATCTGAGTGTAACCATGACATGGACCTGTCTGTTGGGCAGAGATCTGCTGCGTAGACAGTATGCCACTGAGTATAACTTGGGTTACATTCATTCTTGTTGCACGGGGCAACTATATGAGGCCAGTAATACTCTTGTTAAGGTTCTTCATTGTTCTTTCTAGTTGATGAATGTGTCTAGTCAGATTCCTTGCAAGTGTGTTGTGGTAGTCTCTGACAGGTCTGATGACTGCTGAGTAGTGGCAACCTCCTTTGACCTACATGCACAGACCTTGGCAGTTTGTGTGTACACTTAGCTGGATTTTCAGACCACTTTGTGAATGTGTTTCTGGAAGTAGAGATGACTATACACGTTTGTCCATAGATCCCTTATCATCACATCCGTATTTAGCCTAAGTGTGTCAGCATGCCCAGTATGACCTTTCAGTATCTTCCTGCCTGACATTTGCTTCATTTGTTTGTGTGTGAGCATGCCCAGTATGACCTTTCAGTGTGATGCAGATTGAAATCCCCTACATTTGTTGGAGTGTGTGAGCACGCACAGTATGCACGTTTATACCATATGTGTATGGTAAATCAAGGTGTATTTTTACAGCAGGGCTCACCTTTGTATCATATATCAACAGGGATCATGCTGTGCATGCAGGGCTTCCATGAGACACTTTTCATAGACCTATCAACATTTGTACATAAAGGGGGGACAGCTATTCTTTGTACATTTCTAACCATGGGTAAACCGGATTGTTACTGTGGGTGTACATTGGATGTGGGTTTCACCTGACACTTATACACATTTGCTGTGCCTGCACTGCTATGTACAGGACACCATTACAGTCTGTACTGTTGCCTATCTTACTGGCTTGAGGCATACTAGTATACTACAGGTCTTAGCGTCCATTGCCACATATATTAGCTTTTGACTTCATAGCCTACACAACCCACATCACAATGCCTGGCCTGATGTTCTCTGTCTGCATAGGCATGTGGGTGAGGTTACCCATTTGCCTCATTAGGGGCATGATGCAGCATTGCTTTGTGTTTGCATTAGTGTACAATTGTCCTGCTGTGTCTGTACCACTGTAATGCTATCATGGCTTAGTGGTTCAGTACTGTGATTATAATGCACAGTATCCTGGGTTCAAGCCCTGTCACTGCTTTTTATTTTCATGCTGGCCAGACCAGACCGCTTAAGGTACAGTAAAGCAGATATGAGCATGTTTAACTGACTTTGCTCAGCTTTGGCCAACCTTGGCCAACATTGCACTAGCAATTTTGTTTACATATACTACATATTGGTAAAAGCTGCTTAGCACTGCTTTATATTGCGTAAAACATGGCAATCATACCTCAGGTGGTGCTGCAGGGCTGTCTATGTCGGATGCACATACTACACTCCCTATGCATATTTGGAAACAGGTAGTGTCAAGTTGGGAATCCCATTTATTTTATGTGCGAGTCAGTGAGACGTATCATTTCCAGGATTCCTACTGAGCCAGTGTATGTGCTATGCGTTGCCTCTTTGCCAAGGACAAGGCATACTGGGCACGCCTCCTTCTGCCTACTGGGGCAGGCTCAGGTTGTTCCTCCTGCGAGTCACGCTGTGCCTGTGCAGGCCTTGACAATGGTGGGGGGCTGTTTGGCCCTGCCCCATGCTGTTCCTGCTGCAGCTGTTTTTGCAGGATCAGATTGTGAAGCATTGCACATACCATGGCAATTTGGGTACATGTAGTTGGTGAGTACTGCAAGGCTCCACCAGATGTATCCAGGCACTGGAACCATGACTTGAGCATCCCAAACACATGCTCGATTACATTTCATGTTTGTGCGTGTGCCTCATTATGGAGTTCTTGTTCAGGTGTGTGTGCATTTCTGATGGGTGTCATCAGCCACGTCTCCAGTGCGTATCCAGCATCCCCCACTAGGTGACCATCAGGTATGTCCCCATTGGCAAATGTCTGGTACAGCTGCATCAGATGCCAGATATGGGAATCGTGGTAGCTTCCAGGGCAGCCAGCACACACATTCAGTATTATGCCCTGGGAATCACACATGACCTGGCAGCTGATGGAGTGGAAGCCCTTGCGGTTGATGTAGGCCCTACCCCACTCCCCAGCTGGTGCTTTGATGTGTATGCGCGTGCAGTCAATTGCACCCACTACCTCAGGGTATTCCGCTATTTGCTGGAAGAGATGCATATTGCTGGCCAATACCTCACGGGAACTGGGGAAATATACATGATAACCGACATGTGCTGACATGGCACTCAGGAACTGGTGCAGTACCATGGATGCTGATGCCTGTGAAATCCCCATCATATCACCAGTTGGTCTCTGGAAGGTACCTGTTGCTAGTATTCTTAGGCCAACACATACCTTGGTTTCCATTGGGATGAGTTTCCCTCTGTTGGTTCTCTGTGTGAGGTGTGGCCTGCACAGCTCAACAATTTGCTGCAGGAGGTCTCTGTCCACTCTATAGCACTCCACTATCTCCAGCTCATGTAGCCCCTGGTAGGTTACCCTGGGTCTGTACACTCTTCTCCGTCTCCTCACTGTAGGTTGCTCAGCAACATTCGCAATGGCACCACCCTCAGCATCTTGCACATGTTGCCTTATAACAACAATGGCAGCCCCTAACATTTTTATGTCTCAGTTTAACTTTTTAAGTTTTCACTTCTCTTTGTTGACTGTAGTGTTGCAGTGTTTCTGAGAAAAAACATTGGGGAATGTTGTTTGCAGATTTTTAGGTGCTGGGCTGGGCTGGGCTAGTGTACTGCCTGTGTAATTGGCTGATTCTGATTGATTTCACCTGGCAGCTCTGCTAGTTCTCCTTGGTTAACTTCCTACTACTTCCTTTCCTTCCTTTTCCCATTTCTGTTTCCACAGGCGCAAACAAGCGCAAACATGCTCACACGCCTTCACACAGGCTTACACGGGTGCACATTCATGTTTACTAGCTTTGGCAGCCTTACACAGGCTTACACGGGTGCACACAGGTTTAGACAGGTTTACATGCGCGCACACAGTGTAAGCAGGTTTGCAAGAAACTTTAGTGATAGCCGTGGCGTACACCTTCAGTTTCTTGATTTCAGTTTAGACAACTGTAGACATACCTCTTTTAGTCCTAACTCACAGCAACCACATGCCACTCTGCTCCAATAAGCTTACAGTCTTTTTCATACATACCCCCTCATGATGTCACCCATCTCCTACTCTGTTACTCCCCTTTTCCTACTCTTGCACTCTAGGGACATGGTTCACATAGCAGGAAATATTGGGATTCACTGTCCTTATCCTCATTTGCATAGGATTGCCTACTAATGCTAAGTTACATCTCTCAGACTGAGCTTGCCCTCTTAGCAACCTCTACTCAGTAGCCGAGTTGTCTTCAGCCTGCCATTCACTTGCATGGCAAATTAATATTTTGAATAAATTCCCTATTTGAGCCTTTTATTTTTTGGTTCTCTGGTTTTTAGAGCGCTGCACGTTTGTGCGGCGCTACGCTTAAACATCGGAGATTATCGTAAAAAAAAAATATATATTTTTTTTATTTTGAAACAGGAAAAAATGCCAATGGCCGTATATGTGGCCATTGGTATGCTTCCTCAACTGGTTGCATCCTTTATTTGGAGCTGTCACGGCTCCGTTTTGCTATTTGCAGAACGGTACTCAGTTGACAATTGAGTACATTTCTGCAAATAACACTACTCTTACTCGGACAGGTTAGGGTTTCCTGGATCGCAAATTGACCTCATTTGCATAGCTTTCGGCAGCAAATGAGGTAATTTGCATAACCTAACCCTGTCCGTGTAAGAGTCGTTTTAGGAGCTCTCTTGCACGCCCCTGCCGGCTGTTCCTGGATCGCTCGGCAGACATGTTGGCTGCATGGAGTCTTACTCTAGTCTTAGACTCTGTGCAAGCCTTCATGAATCCGGCCCTGTATCTTATCAATAACTCTGATATTGCCTTATGTGGCCTTTTTCCATGTTATATATGAAAACATAATGAAGACAGATTTATTGATAAAATGTGTACCTCTGTAAAATGCTTAGGGTCTTAGAACTGCTTTCAGCACTGATGTGTGTGATTAAAAATATGTATTCGTCTTCACAATACAGTTTATTTTAATATACATAAAAAATATTGTGTGTATGTACATGGAACTGCAGGAGAAAGGTAGACTCCAAAACATTTTATGAATATTCTACAACTGTAAAATACAGGTGTAAGCATCTAAAAATTGACTTCATTTATTTTAATATGCTGCATTCTACAAAAATAAATGCTTTTGGGTTGTAGCTAGAAAAAAATGCTTATAATCAAAAGAAGCTATTCAGTCAGCCCCTTTGTTTCTCCTTTCTTTATTTCTTTCCTTATTCTCTCCTAATTTTATTTATTTATATACTATAAATCTCAAAGAATATAAAAGGTGTGTTTATAATGTAATGCTTTTTTTTCTGCAAAATGTATTGCTTAGTTATATTTCAGCCATTCAATATAATTTATTTTCTAACATTAGGTATCTGACTCAATGTTTAGCAATTTAGGAACCACAGCTTAATAGAGATAATATACAATTTACTTCACTGACATGAATACAGTAATATCACAACTTTCTTATGGTGTAGTTAAATGGAATTCATGATATTTGAGTCACTGCATACATCCTAGTCTCAGTTCAGGAAAAGTCTCAAAAATTACATTTTCACATGACCTTTCACTCTCTGCAGGTCAATTGAATGATTTTCTGCAGGAAGGAAATTATGGTTTCAATCCGTTGTTTGCTGACAAAGTGCTGATGCTAATGTACAAAAGATGCAAATAAAGTGAGTTATTTTACTGTTTTAATATAAACGTGTAACAGCTGTGTGTTTCATCTAAATCAGATGAAAATCATCTAATTTACATGAATTTCATGTTATAGCAGTGTGTGTGTGTGTGTGTGTGTGTGTGTGTGTGTGTGTGTGTGTGTGTGTTTAGATGCATATTTTGGTCTGAAGGGCCAGCATCCTTATTTCCCCCCTTTTTATAGTAATGCATACTATATGAAAATATGTTGTATTAAAATACTATTAAGAAAATCATGGATGAAATCATAGGGCTAAGAAATGTCTTCTTTTCAAAAATATAGTCCTGATTTCTGTGTTGTGTCTTGGGGAAAAAAAGCATGAAAGTGGCAAATGTACCTGTGATTCAGAAGAGAAGCAGTATTTTGTCTTTATATGTTTCAAAAAATATTAGCCTATGACTTACTTCTTATAACATAGTGTTGTAAAACCCTTCTTACAAACAATGTGAGCTGATATTAGGTAGTACCCTGGATGACTACTGGAGTTGGTAGGTAGAGGAGAGGAATGATGCTGGGGTCCCTATTAATTATTCAAACTTTTAAAGTTCGAATGTCATATTGTCGACACCATATGATTGAACTTTAAAAAGTTCAAAGGTGAAAAGCAATGGCTCCATACTGCGCAGAATGGGAAAATTTCCCTTTTCTGCACTGAAGTGCGATCTCGGAGGTGGTATATTTAAGTAGGGTGGGTGTGGTTGGTGCACCCCCCCCCCCCCGCTCAGAGCATTGAGATAAATTGTTTTTTTAATTTATTTATTATATTTTTGATGTTTCAAACTCTGCTCATATGTTGTCGAACATATGAGGTTCGAAGTTTTGAAACTTCTAATATATAATATAAACCCTGATGCTGTTGTGACATTTCACCTGACTTCAGGGCGAGGGTTATGAATGGGTCTGGATGTATTCTATAGTGGAATTCCAGGTCCAGATTGGGGATCACAATATGATGGCTACCCTCACAGAGTGGATGAGTATGGGCTGCGCTGCTTGCAAAGGCATGGATTTCTGTTATGAGACATTACACACTGCTACCCCAGGACACAATAGGTATGTACAGAGAACTGTAGGGACTTAACTGTCAAGAGCAAATACCCGTCAGTACTTTCAGCAGTTCCCAGGCTCACATTCTTTCCACAACAAGCCATTTTAATGAGTTTGTTGGTTTGCCTGGCATACTCCACACAAACAAGTTATGGCAGCTTGTCCCATCGGACTGCAGCCCCCCAGCAATAAACAAGAAAAAAAAATAAAGAACATTTTTAAAAACTAAAATATAATTATTACTAAGTTGGCTGCTTTCTTAGTTTCAAGTCCGACTGACTCGCAAGTCCCGGAGCTCGAACTACGCATGCTCACCGAGTTCCGGGTTTAAAAAAAAAATAGTTTCTGTAAATCCAGATTGCTGTAAAAGTAGTCTGGATTAAGGAGTGAAGGCATCAGTGTGATGCCCAGAAGTCTATGTGGATTGTAACCACATAGAAGTGGAAGGGGCCCGGACTGCCTCATCCACAGTCATGTACGTGATGTGGATAGGCTGAATCGCTACTGAATGGTCCTCGCTCTCTTCCCGGGCTTTTTGTGCTGGGTAAAGAGCACAAAACAATCAGTAGCAGACAGTTAACTTGTTTGGTTTGCAAATTTGCAGCAGCATTATGGAAATCAATCATCCTAACTTCGTTCGATGGGCAAGAACAGTGAAAGTCTGTAAGCTGATCTGACAGCTGACTGAGACTGACTTACATATGATATTTTTACTCTTTCCTTGGTGGTATGTACCTTTTATGCAATGCGAGTACTAAAAACTGTATATTTCTACTGGATTGATAAAGGATATGTCAAATTATTTACTGTAAAGGATAAATAACTATGCTGCAGCTGTAAAATAGCCATTTTGTATAGTTCAGTTTCTTGTTTTATAAAAGTACAAAAAGGTCAGCACTTTTTCTGTGCAGCCTGAGTTGCAGATTCATTTTATGATACTCTATGTATCTTATAGAGTTTCTTTTAAAAACTAGTTAATCAAGCTCACTTATTAGCATCTAAAAGGCATTTTACCTTCAGGAATTTTAAAGTACTTGTGTAACTGCATAAACTCATATATATTAATCTGTAGTTGGGATAAGCTAGCTTATTAATTATGGACAGTATTTATTGTGTAGCACGGTGGTGCAGCAGATAACACTGTTCCTTCACAGCAAGAGGTTCTCTGGTTCAGTTTCTTGGTTGGGATGCCCACTCTACAGAGTCTGCATGTCCTTTCTGTGTTTCCTTGGGTTTCCTCCAGGTGCTCCAGTTTCCAGTCACATTCCAAAGACATCTGGTAGATGGACTGGACACTCTTAATTCGTCATAGGTATGAGTGTGTGGTATGACAGACCAGCTGTGGCTCTAGATGATTCTCACTGTTGAAGTGACACCCCGACCCCATGTGTAAAAATGGGAAAAGGAGTTATGGATGGAATGGATAAAATTAAATGTTTGCAAGTACAATCATTTGCTTTCCTGTGTTTATATTCTGAAACTATTTTTCACACCTTCACATCTTCAGTTAAACTTTATTTTACCTACTTACAAGTAATACACAGTTCACACAATCAGGATCAATAACCAGGACTATACAGCTTCCATTTTTTTCATAAGGAATTTGTATTGTTCTTGTTTCATTAGCTATTGGGGTTCATGTAACTAAGAATTTTGAATTAAAGCTGAGTAGCCTTACAGTTGTTTCATATTTTCCTTAAGTTGTCTTCTAAAACTGTAAAGTATTTAAACATCATTGTTATATGCTTGCTGTTGTTGCTGTAATCACATATATAAACCTATTTAAACCAGGTAGTGTAATAGTATGACAGGCATATCAGATATTCAAGATAGTCACAGAGTCTCCTTTATAAGCTGAGTAATCTTATACTGGATGTTACATCACCTTACAGCTTTAGTGTCCTCGCTGAAAAAAAACTTAATAGTAAAAGAGCAGATACAGGAGGCTTGTCAAAATGTTTTTTTACAATTATATTACCACTGTCTAGTCTGCAATTACTAAATTAAATAAATGGGGATCCCTGTGCAGTTGATTTACAGATATCCTGAAGTGAACATTTTATACATTTTCCAGAGATCTGGAAACTTGGTGTGCCAAACAAGCAGTGCTTGGCCTTCCCTCCTTATTTATTGCATTTTGGGTAGTTTTTCTTATCTACAACAAAACAACAGACTGTTTTCTTATTTCTGATTCTCACTCCTCCACCTTTAAATTAAAAAAACAAGACTATTGATCTGCCACCTCCAGATAGTTGAATATGACCTTGTGATATTTTTAATTTGCATGTCATTATGAAAGGAAGGAAGTTTGGATTTGGATTTGTGAAATGGGATGCTCATTTTGGCAGTAAATGATAGAAATGTTTTTAGTGTACGATGATCACTGTGAGCAAACAAGTAAATGTGTCTTGCACAGTTAGCTCTATCTCTTCTTCCTTTCCACTACTGTCCTCACTAAGAGCATATGGCTAACATTATATCTCATGTTCTGGGTTTCAGTGATGTCCAAAAATTTTAAACAGAAGAGGCAGGACAGGAATATATACCCTCTGAACCGTCCATTGCTGGAAGAAATTATGCATTGTCTTATAGATGTGTCTGTATACTTGCATTAAATGTTTTTTTTTTTTTTTTTACATTCTCCTTGAATACTATCACTTCCATATGAATTGGACCCAGTTTAAATGAAGACTTGTTGGCTGAGGAACAATTATGCTGGTAAAAAAATAATTGTGTCTCAGGAAAATTAAGTGACATGCTATGGTACTTAGCAGGTGTTTTATGCATATTTACAGTTATTGATAAATATATATATATATATATATATATATATATATATATATATATATATATATATATATATATACACACACACACACACACATATATATATATATATATATATATATATATATACACACACACATATATATATATATATATATATATATATACACACACACACATATATATATATATATATATATATATATATATATATATATATATATACACACACACATATATATATATATATATATATATATATACACACACTCACACATATATATATATATATATATATATATATATATATACACACACACACACACACACACACATATATA